>NC_084967.1:6158061-6335785 GCF_949316205.1 Platichthys flesus | reverse complement strand
AAACGGTCCTTTCACACACACACACACACATTCACACACCATTTTCCCAATTGCCTCTGTGACCTCCATTATCATTAAATGGTGTTTGATAGCATCTAGACATTTGAATCCGCTGCGGACTAATTCAGCTCGGCCCCTGATAGCCGCTGCCACCGCACCTTATTAGGGACAAGCTATGGGACCGAGCACAGATCCCATTTTCATTTTACAGCCTCATGCTTTACACGCTGAAGAGACCAAGTGTCAACTGTGGTACTGATAACCACCAAATACTGCCCGCTAATTGCCTGGTTAACAAACAGAGCCTCACGAGAGACATTTGAATAGATAATAGAGACTCACATGCAACAATGGCTCATGCTGTATTTAAGACTCAATGTGGTCACTGTATTCACACTCAGTGTATTACTTTTCCTGACTGGAAACTAAACAAAAATAATCAGACAAAAAATCAACTACTCAATGCAACAGCCCTTTATTTAAACGGCCCGATGTGTTCTGAGGCTGCGTCATAAGCCCGAGAGGTCAACGAGTTTTTCTCAGTCCGTGATGTAATCTTTCAACTCAACGATGAAAATCGATAACTAAAATGATTTCAGCAACAACTTGATTCTGGAAATCGTAAGTATCGTGGGACAACCAAATCAATATCGATAGTCTGTGAATTAACAGACAATGCGAAATAGGTGCGAGTGTGTGCAGATCTGCTATCTCAACCTGGCATTAGTGTGCCGAGAGGGTTAAATAGTCGGGTCCGGCACTCTCTTAATGCACGCACATCTCTCCCTGTCAAAAGCATCCTGTTTAAGTAGGCCAAGGCATGTGTATGAGTGTGTATCTGTGCACATCTGTGTGTGTGTGTGTGTGTGTGTGTGTCGTACACAGTGGCTCAGGCTGCTGTAATGGAAAATGACACTTGCAATCTGTCTCGTGGCAATAACCCCTCTTCAGCGCTCTTGTCTTCTCACACACACACGCGTAAACACACACACACACACACACACACACACACACACACACACACACTCAACGTCTCTGTCGCTGCGGCGGGCCCCGGGCCGTCCTTGTCACTGCACAGCTTTATTGCATCACTTTAACGTGACAACAAAAGAAGACATTGTGTATTGGGCCTGCCGTGTATAGGAGGAGAAGTGACCCACGCACTAACTACGAGCGAGAGAGGCCGACACAGAGTGCAAGCACACAAGTTCACACACATACACACACACCAAGTGCTGCGTTCCCTCTTGTGAGTCTTGACATTTTTCGGTCTGCCTGTCAAAGCAATGACAGAGAGACAGACAGAACAGCAAGACACTCCTGACACACTAATGCTGCTTTGCATGTTGGAAGCCTATTCAAACAGGGCTGAGCTGTGACTTTAACCTCCCCTGCGCTGGAGTGTTTGTGCTGCCGTGTACATTTGCGCATGTGAGACTGATGGGTAAAGACTGTTATTTCTGATGCTATTACAGTTTTGGCCCCGTGTCGGCTGTTTGATTGACGGCTGGCCTGGCTCAAGAGTGGCCTCACACCGTCGGACGGCGGGCGCCTATTGCAGTTAGCGCGGACGCTGTTGACAAGCGCAAACAGACGTACACACACACACGAGCCCATGCATGCACACACTTCTGCCTCTGTTTGTGTTTGAATCTTGATATGCGTCTCTCTCTTCTCTATGTGTGAATGTTTGTTCCATCTGTGCGTCGATCAGCTTGATACAGAGTGTGTTGTAGACTCTTAAGAATAGCCCACATTGTCCTGTGTGCTGCTCAAAGATGGGGCGACAGACATGTGAGAACCATTAGACCAATGGCAACAACAGTCCAAACAGCACTGGAATGCTCTGCTGACTAGCATGTGTGTGTGTTTGGGTTTGTGTGTGTGCGCCTGCGAGAGTTTGTGTGCCTGACCTGTTTGAGCCCTAATAGTCACTGTGCACCAATTATTCGCTCACGTCGAAAGTCCTCCATGGAAATCTTTTCCTACCGCACAATTTTCCTGGAAAGATCACATTGTTTTCCGGGGATAAAAAAAACTGTTTGGTTGGTGGAGGAAATTTGCCTCGTCAACAACAGCTGATGCTGCCGGTTAGGTCAACTTTAAATCACTCTGCCATCTGTGGCCCACGAATAGGAGCGGCAGAACTACCACGCAAATATATGACAATAACAGAGCTGCACAATGAACGGACTGCAGCGAGAGCGAGGGACTAATGTTGGACTTGATCTTGTATAAATGGATAAAAGCAGACTCTCTAACTCATTTACACATGAAGCCAAGCCTGCTTGTCACAAGGTGAACTATACTTATAGGTCGTTGTGGTTGAGGTAGTAGAGCGGGATGTCCACTAACCAGAAAGTTGGTGGTTCAATCTCCACACAAGTTTCCTTGGGCAAGACGCTGAGGCTCATTGTGTGAGTGATGTGTGATAGAGAAAGTGCTGCACACAGATGCAGTATTGAACATATTTTCCAGGGTTAAATAATGTCATCCCAGTTTGCTAATCTACTAGAATAACTCTTTACATGAGTTTTTGTTTTTATTTAGTTACTGCATCTGTGTCACCATTTATTATTTGCAGCCATTCAGAGTAAATGATCCCTTTAAAAAAAAATTTGGGTAACTTTAAAAACAGATTCAGGATCAATAAGCTTTAAATCATTGTACAAGTCGCCCACTGGAGATGGAAAGTTGGTCTGGCATATAAAGCAAGAGCCTGAACAAATAATAACTGCTGACGGAAACATTAATAATGCACAGGATCTAATAAATGATTTGGATCAAATAATTGTTTGTCATGACATATTCTGTTTGTTTTCTTGCTCTTTATCAAATCAGTCCTTTGTTAATCTGATCATTCGTATCGCGATCCAGACAAGTTGACTGTGTCTCTGTTCGACCCCTCGCAGACGCGGCTGCACGCATCAATACGTCTTTTCTTCCCTGAACATTCCTCTGAGTCTTTGAAACCCCCACCACCTCCCCTCTTCCTGCTCCATTCCCCCGACAAGACACCCATGACTCTTTTTGAGTGGGCTAATTGTCTTAACAACCTTTGGCTCGGTGGAGACCAGAGACTTCAGTGGGCTATGGTAACCTTGGCCGTAACTTTGTTAGCGTAATGACACAAACCAACATACGGGACGAGGAGGGCGTGATGGTACAGTAAACTGGGGCAAGACGCGGTTTGGTTAGTTGGGTTAGAGACAAGGGGCTAGAGGTCGAGCTCTTTCAGACACTTAACTGTTTCACAGGGGGAAGGGAGACCTAGACAGAGGTCTCAATGTTAGTAGTGTGTGTTGTGTGTGTGTGTGTGTGTGAGGGAGAGTGCATGTGCTTTTGGGTGTAGCGGTGTGTCAGACAAACTGAACAAACAAGTGTCCAGTGTCTTAGTGTGGACTGTTCCTTGAACAAGCATCACAAGACAGTCTAGTGTGAATCCTGGAAACAAATATGAGTACATGAGTTCAATTAGAGAGAGAGAGAGAGAGAGAGAGAGAGAGAGAGAGAGAGAGAGAGAGAGAGAGAGAGAGAGAGAGAGAGAGAACAACAATCTACCAGAAGGAAAAGGTGAAAAGTGGAATGTTTTTGACTTTTTGTTTGTAAATGTGTGTCTATATAAAGTGGATCAAGAAATGAGCATCACCACAGTGAAGCCCACTATTCACCATCTGAGACACACACACACAAATGCAGACGGAAAAGAATTTGCGAGCTCCACCCACATCAAAAAGGAGCCTTAAATAGCTCTGTTACACACCGATTACACAGCGCCGGTCAACAATATTCATAATTAATCATCATTTCACTCACAAGTTAAAACAACAAGGATCCAGATTCTAAATTTAAGGATAGCGTAGGATGGGAAACGGTGCCAGTAAATGGTGACGCACACACACACACACACACATAGAAGATGAAAGTTTAAGACGAAGCAGGTATCAGTTCTTGCACTGCTCTAAGAAACTCCCGATAGGTGTGTGTGTGTCCGTTTGTTTGTGTGCCAAGTGCAGATGGGGCAGGATGGATGTTTTGGAGGAAAGAAAGGAACAAGTGAGTGTGAGCAGGGTCTGAAGCCGGAGGGAGGGAGGGTGAAGGTGGAGAGGTAGAAATCATGTGTTGCCTTAGGAATGGAGAGTTCCTCAAACAGTAAACACAGTTATAGGCCAGGCTAATATAAACAAGCCTCACTGAAGGTTTCTTCACGGAACACAACAGCAAATGTCCAACTTTAAGTTGAAGGAGGAGCTCTAATATGATTTAATGAGCAAAACCAAGGTGATGACATGCAAAACTAGTTTTAAGTTTGACTTTTGTCTTTATCTAAGAGAAGTAGACGATTATTGTGTGAATAATGGATGTTTTTGGCTGTAAATTCATTTTTTTGCTTCAGAAGCTCGGTGACCTTTTGACCCACCGTCAGTGTGACAATGATCACAATTGTCCTCACAAGGGTAAAAGTGTAAGTTCAGATTTCACAGTTAAGGATGCATCGAGGCAAATACATTCAGTATTTGATTTGTAATAAGTTTTAAAAAGAGTCACAGTTCATTTTTGAACCCCTGTTAAGGATGCATGAAAACTGATCTCCACAATTATTTTATGAATGGATAATATTGAAAAAAAGCTAAATCAAATGAGCCTGTCCCAAGAATAATTATATCATGATAGGGGTCACTCAGCACACATGTTAATAACAGGTCTGAATGGAGTCTTAACACAAATCTTAAATAATGTACATCTTGTATGATGGATGTCTTACAGTATGATTTATCTTTCATACCCACTGACTGCAATGTTTTGGAAAAGCTTCAGAAACACACACCTGGGTTACAGACATGACTG
Organism: Platichthys flesus; assembly: GCF_949316205.1. NCBI lineage: Eukaryota > Metazoa > Chordata > Actinopteri > Pleuronectiformes > Pleuronectidae > Platichthys > Platichthys flesus. Next base: position 6,330,937 of record NC_084967.1, on the reverse strand, counting down.
GCGTACCGCAGCTGATTTGCTTTGTCGCTATTACAATGAGCCAAGAGGCCTTGTGCATGTGTGTGTGCACGTCTGCATATGAGTGTGCGTTTGGATGTTTAAATATGTGTGTGCGAGTGCCTGCATGTGTGTGTATATGTGTCTGTGTGTGTGTAGGTGACAGCTCCAGCCCCAAACTGACTGGCATCTGGCGGTGGCAGTTGTTTTAACAGCTGAGCTGACAGCATTAATCCGAACGCACCCAAATCAAAAGGAGACAACACCTGTTCACTGCTCCTGAGCCCAGCCGAAGGAAGAGACGACAGGAAGAGGGAGCGAGGGAGGAGGGAGAGCGAAGTATGAATGGAGGCAGGGAGTGAAAGAGATGGAGGGGGAATGATTAGAAGCAGGTGGAGAGAGTGACATGGACAAAGGGAGGTGGGAGGAGATGAATGGAGAGTAAGGTAGTGGAGAAGAGGAATAGATGCGAGGCTACAGGGAAAAGATGAGAGCAAGAGATGAGATGAGGTTGGAGAAAAGGAGGGAACTGGGGGAAGGTGGAGGGGGGGATGAGAACGGGCACGCTGCCAGGCAACACACACACATGGCGCTCTCCCATGAGCGAAGCGGAAAGGGGCAGTGGGCCAAACGAGGAGGGAGGGGTGAAAATAGAGGGATGGGAGGGAAGAGGTGAATGGACGGATGGAGGGATCCCAAGGGGAGAGAGAGAGACTGCTGGAGAGAGAAGGGATGGGAAGCAGGCAGGCAGACAGCGATCCCGAGGAGCATTGGATCTGCCGCGTGGCCGGGGCAGGAGGGTGGGAGTTGGGAGGGGGCGCTGGAGATGCTTGTCTTCCAACATCTGGCTCAAATAAGGCTGGGCAGCGCAGAGGGGTCAGGGTCGTGACCCCTGGGGCTGACAACACAGACGCTACCACTTCATCTGCGGGACCCGCCCTTTGACCAGAAAGTCAGGGGTTAATTAATGGAGACCCCGTGGCTTCAAAGACTGACACACTGACTTGGTGATGGACCCGCTGAGCGAATGACTCCCTCTCTGACTGAATGGGGGCCTGAATTGCTGAGTGGCTAACTGTGTGGCTGGCCGGCTCACATATTAAACCACTGACTGAGTCACTGGCTCCCTGAGTTGTTTTTCTTCTGTGAATGACTGAAGTGCTCGAGCTACGCAAAAGGATACACACCACCTTCTTATCTGCTCACATAAGAGGGAGCGGATAGTATAAGGGTGGCCCATGGGTGACAATTGCATGGATCGTAGGCATGCGTCCAATTTGCTATCGCCGATTCCTCACGGGTAAAGTGTTGGCTCCTTTGTCAGGTCACACAGGCTGTCGTCAAGTGTAGGGTGACACACTGAATATGTAAAATCATGTAACAGCAGCCATACAGTGATGTACACCAATCCCACGCCTCAGCTAAGGCAGTTAAAGCCCCTTTACATCCATGTCAGGCCTTAAATCCTGCACTGGACGCGGCTGACTTGGCTGATGGGGAGTAGCAGGGCTGTAATGCTTTCACATGTGTGTCTGCGCTGAGATGTAAAATTGCACTAAGCAGATTGTGCTACTTTGTACACAAGCCTGGATTATACAGTCAGAACTGGGGTGTAGTCTCTGTATATATTAACATGCAGTGTGGTGTGGTGTTTAAGGCACAGTGAGGCAAACATACTTGTCTGTACGGGGCTTGCCTGTACATTTACAGTTGTTTATAAACATATGTACAATGTACGATAAGTACACACACACTGAACGTCTCGCAAAACCATGGCTAATAAGCTCTAACAGAAAGCTACACAAAACTAACTGACTTTCTCAAAACTTTCCATATAATAAATACATGACAAAACTCTTTATCAGGAAGCTTACTTGGGAAATTCTGGACCAAAAAAGAATTTCTCCCTAAGATACAAATCTAATAACTGGTGTGCACCTTCCACCTATTTCACCCTTTATTCTATGTACACTTAAGTGATATGCTCACACGCTGTAACACGTGCACTTTAATGATAGGGTCTGGAAAGCTTGAAGCTTTAAGATTTTTGTTATGGCACAAAGTCGATCTGAAATAAAGCACCCACTGAAAAATTAACTCCTGGTATGGTCATAAGCTACTCAATGGAAGAAGTTGAAGTTATTGGCTGACCTAATATAGATAATAAATTGATCTAATAAGGTAAAAATGTTTGGGGGGCTTCTGAAAACATTTGCTGCATTTCGTATCCTTTTGATAGAGTAATTGAGAGACAAATGAAAGTCGGCACTTCACGCAAAAAAGGTTCATTAATTTCAAAGCCATTTCCCGGCATAAAAACATTCCTCCGTCTCTCCATGGGAATGGGTGAAAAGAGCCAAAAAGGAAAAGAAATGTCAGAAAAGGAGGAAAAACAACAGGGCGGGCAAATGAAGAGAATTTATGAGAAAGCTGAGCAGATAAATCATGGATTCCACTGATTCGGTCATGGGACATGCAGTTGAATGGGAGTGAATGTGCGGATGCCAAAACACTGGGGCCTGTCTAATATTTTGGAGTCGTTGACAGGGGTCCTTTATGTGGGACAGTCCGATTCACACAAACACACACACGTAACACATACACCGACCAAAACGCAGCTCATTCATATGGTGTGGATGACACCAAATTCGAAGAAACACAAAAGCATTCCCTCCGTTCTTCTGCTTCTTCACCAGGTATCAACACACACACACACACACACTGTACTATAGGGCAGTCAAATTGTGAGTAGGTCACAATAAGCTAAGCTATGGAAGCACAGGCTGATTCATGGACCTCGGCCTTTGTCCTTAACTTAATGCCACACCAGGAGGCCGAAAACACACACAGACACACACACCATGAGGAAAACCGCAGGGCCCTCGCTCTCTTCTCTCTAAGCCCCTTTATGCTCATGTATTGGACAAAAGCTGGGGCACTGCTTCTCCATGCAAACACACACACACACACATGCACACACATGCACACTATTCATCTCCTTAATATCGCTCATCTGGACGGGGTAGAATGGCAGAAAGGAGTTTCATCCCCACCGATTGTCTCGTGCAAGGCTGGGGAGAGAATGCCACGTTGAAAAGCAGACGCAAAACAATTCAATAAGAAAAGTGACTTGAATGCGTCTTTCATCGCGCCAACAATGGCCCCGGCCCCACAATAGGCCTCAGGTTTGCCCCATGACGTTGCCTGTTTCTCATGCCACAAAAGAGAGAGAGAGCGAAAACAAAACAAAAAGAAAAAAGTGAATTGACTCGATTTGAATCGTGAGCCATGTCTATGATGAATCCCCCCCCACCCACCTCGTCTACTACAAATGCCATGAAGTTAACTGACATAATGACACTGGGATGACTGGGAAGAATGACATTTATGGAAGGAACTGGTGTTCTTAGATATGCAGCATAAAGTGAGTTTTATTGGTGCAGAAGGATGCCATTTCCTTTTTCACTGTTAGGAAAAGAATGTTTGAAGGTTTTATTTTTCTCTGCCTGGTCACGGGATAGGAAGCGTTGCTTAAAAATTAAATAAAACAAGCGGAATTCCGATCTTTTTAGCAGAGGGTTCAAGGCAGAGTTAGTCTCATAAGCGTGATGTCAACTTCTCTATAACAAATGCTGGCCACGCTTTAAGTGGTCAAGAGGACACATAATCGTACTTTTTCTTCCTTTCCCTGAACTTACTTTTCCCGCTTGTAGTGAATAAAAAGAGAAAAAGAAAAAACAACTCTCTCTTTCAACCTCCCCTTCTGTTTCATTTCACTTGCCTTCCTCTTTTTCCCAGCGCGAGAAGAATGATCGCGACAAACAATGGCTGTGAGAGTCCTGCTGCACTTCATGTTAATTTATACAACTAACTAATTACCGACAAAGGGTGGAAATCACATAAAGACGTTCGCCCGCTCCCACGCTAGGCTGTGAACCTGCTGTTGTGCATCTGTGTGTGTGTGTGTGTGTGTGTGTGAGCGCATGTTTGTGTGCACGAGCGCTGCTGTGTTTCAGTTCACAAATTCCCTCCAGGGATATGTGCTTAAAAAGTTGCAGGTCCATGTGAGGACTTGCAAAGGCTGTATATGCCATTGTTGATGTTTATCGTGTGTGTGTGTGTGTGTGTGTGTGTGTGTGACATAGCCTCCCAGACAGCAGAGCAGGAGAAGGATTAGGCAAAGTGAAGGGGGGGGGGGTCTACACTGATGGACAGATGAACGAGAGAACCCTCCACTTCTCCGGGTCTTTTTTTTTTCCCCATCCCTTTCTTTCGCTCTCTCCTTCTTCTTGGCAGAACGTATCCGCCCTTCCCATTGTCACCCATTGGAGTGTATGGAGGCGTGAGGGAGCTCCGGTCACTGTGTGCTTGTGTGGCACAATGGCCTTGCCTAAGTGCTGTCCTATAAAATGCCTCAGTGCGCTCTAAAAGCAAGCCCTGGGTTCCCTCCCTGCCTTGAAAATAGATGAAGTGCTGTGCGTGCATGTGAGAGCATGTGTCCGTGAGTGTGTGTTGTGTGACATCTGTCATTGAGTTGGCATTTTCAGTATGGAAGCCGGTGCCTCAGAGCGGCGAGTACGCTCAGCCATAAAAACACCATTCTGGTTGACCTCGAGGTTGCCGGCAAGGCTGTAAACCTGCACACGGCAGAATGTCTGTGTGTGTGTGTGTGTGTTTTTGTGGCCCTGCACGTGTGTCCAGATCAAGGCCATAAAATACAAAGGTAAGGGTCTGACCCCGGAGCTGCACCCAGGCTCAGTAAAACAAGAACAATATTGGCATTTGTTGACCCCGGCAAAGCAGAGCAGAGAAAACTGATCTGATTCTTATTCATAGCTGCAGCCGTCACTTGTAGACAAACTGTCATTTGACACCTCAGAGATTTACTTCTGATCTCATCGGGTAAGGAAAACCAAAGTGACATTAATACGTTTTATACTGCTGCTGCATCACTAGAAAATGGTTTCCCAGGCTTTTCCTCCAGAGCAGGGAGGGATCAATGATGGAAACGGTGGCTCTCCTTTAAAGACCTATGTCTAGTATGACAGATATAAAGGAATATCTCAGTCCCAGGATATCTTGCACTCCCCAAAAATTAAATATATAGTATAGTAGCCGAATAATGAATAACCCTTTAAACCCCAGGTTATTTTACAAACTAACTCAGACAGGATGTACTAAGATAAATTCAGTTATAATTTTATTAAACCTTGCTAATATCTGTTTCGTTGAGAAAGATCTACTGAGCATGTCAGCGTTAACATAATTAAAAACAACTTCAACGTTAATTAAAGAACTAGTATGTAATATTTCTACATTTGTAAGACTTTAAAACCTAACATGCAGGTTAAATCAAATTTTATACTTATACTACATACCTACTTTAGACTTTAGTAAATACATGCCACCTGATTCAGCTTTATTTGAATCACTTTGAATAGATTTAGGCCACCTCAACAGATGTACAGTTAATGCATTCTGGGGAAACAAATTTCTAGATGAGGACCTCTGTTTCCGTTTATAGCTAAAAGAGGAGAAATCCTAAAGAGTCCCAGAGGCCGCGGAGCCCCAGTGACGGGTAGCTGTAGCTGGGTAGCAGAGGGTCAACAGACGGGACCAGAGACAGAGCTCAGCTGGCAATTAATGACGGCCACTTACAGTCAGAGCTGCCGAGAGGAAGAGGAGAGGAAGAGGAGAGGAATGAGGTTGAGTGTGTGGTGAAAGTCCTGGGCAGTGGAGGCACTACTCCAGGGGCAGAGAGGAACATCTGTGTCCCATTTATTCATGTATCGCCTCTTTCATTGAATAGATTAACATCTATCTTTCTATCTACCCATCCATCACATGTGCATTCCCACAGTATGCATGTATGTATCTTTCTATCTTTTGTTTCCATCCATTCATCTGTCTCATCCTTTTTTGGTATCTATCCATCTATCGTATCTATCCATCAATCCACCATCCACCCCTCTTTTTTCCCACAACTGGGCTAATACATTATCACTAGGCCTTGCTCTGTGTCACAGGGGTTACATGGGGCTAAATGGCAACTCCAAGGGAACTGTCCTCCCCAGGTGAGTGTTTGTGTGTGTGAGTCAGTTTTGCATCCAACGTGTGTGTGTGCTTGTGTTCATCCTGAACTTGCAGCCATGTCTCTTGGGGTTTAAGCACCGACTCTCCTCTCGACCCTGCGCCTCCTGCGCCGCTGCTCTGCACTCTGCTCTCATTATTCCACATAATGACACACACACACACTCCAGCACGAGCCGTTTCACCAAGTGGCCTCGAGTCCAGATGAATACACGGACACACGGACACACACACACACACAAGGCGGTGTCAGGCATTCTCATCCTGGCTCGTTCCTTCCTGTCTTCCTGTCGCTCCCGAAGAAGTTATTAAGAGAAGGTGGCGAGCCGTGTTTGGTTATGTGTGTGCATCTGCTCATGTATGTAACGGTGTGTGTGAGAGTGTGTATCTCTAGGGTAGCAGGTGGCCAGTGGAGGAAGACAGGAGATGAATGGAGAGAGCAGGGGAGCGGTGGAGCACGGTTGGGCCAGGCCATGGGGGACAACATGACTAGTCATTTATTAGAGGCCTACACACACACACCTTGCATGCATACGGCCAAACACAAGGCTTCCCTAAACACACGTGTATACACATTCTGTCACAAATACATATGCAAATACATATACACAAGTATATTTGCTCCCAGAGGCTTCGACAGCCAACACATACACACACATACACACACTGACCTAGTATCTACCACTCTCCATTCATCTAGCCTAAGTAGAGCAACACTAGCCACAGACACAAAACTATATCTTTCAAACTTAAGCCATACTTGCGTGTGTGTGTGTCTGCTGGCTCAGGGGCTGCCTTCGACAAGTCATGCTTCTCTTTCTGTTTTTAAGATGTTTATCGTTCTATGACCCATTTTGTGTCTTTTGCCTCTTGTTCACGTTCCTGCTGGTGTTAATGCTCCTACACTCTTGAATGTGTGTGTGTGTTTGTGTGTGTCATTGATCCGACTGGAAGCAGCGCACAGGCATGTGTGTAAAAGAGAGAGAGAGAGGGAGCAGTAATATTCCAGGCCTTTCATAATGATTAAAGCCTTCATTAAATTTTCATCCCAACCTGCTGTTTGCTGCTAATGGCCTTTCTGAGCCACACAGCCAAACAATAGCTAGCCGGGCACAGAAAAGGGATTTCTATCTCGCGCTCAATACTGCCCCTTGTCGTCCCCCGCGCTCCCCCTCTCCCCACTCTCTTCATTTCCCTCTGCCTCTCTTCATCTTTTCTCAGCTTTCCCTTTTCTTCCTTTACTGTCTTTTCTTTCTTCCTTTCTCTTCCTGCTTGGCCAGGGTTTTTGCATGTGTGTGTCTGTGTATGTGTGTGGGTCTGGAGGCACTGGGGGCTTTTGTTCGCGCGTTTCATTTAAAACGCATGGCAAGATAATGCTCGGGGTCGGTTTGGATGCCCCACCACAGTGGCACTCTGCTAATGGGGTCTGTGAAGACACTGGTCTTTCTCTCCTCCACTCTCCTCCTCCTCATCTCCTTCTCTTATTCCTTCTGTCCTGTTCTTCTCCCCCTTCTCTTCTTCCCTCTCCTTCATTCTCTCCCTCTGCGCTGGCTGACTCATAAAGATCCACTATTTCAGTTTTTTCCTGTGCAGCCGGTTCATGAGGTCCAGCGAAGCAATGAACAACCCAAAACAGCTCAGATCAAAAAGCAGCCCAGTTTTCTCTTTCTTTCTATCTTTCTATAAAGTACCACAACAGGCTGTCTCTATTGACTGGATAAAAACAGCCAGGGCGGCGAGAGCTGACCAGCAGCCTCTGCTGCTTTCAAAACCCCTCACAGCCTTCAGAATAAGGTTAGCACATCACAGCTTGAAATGGAAGCCTGTGATGCACTGGGGCAACACAGACACACATGTGCATGTACACTTAAAGACCCATCTAAGACCTAACCCCATCAACACTTAAATTGACAAAATTCTTTCACCTTCTGGGCTCAGTGGGTTTTGAGGCTGAGTACAGTTCACAGAGATGTGTGAATAGAAAATCTGACAGTGCAACAGTGGTGGATTTAGAAGCTAAAAAGTGTGGAGGCGCATCAGACGATGTAGTGGATGTTGTAGCATTCATCTGCTTTAGAGGTCCACTCTTAAGAGCCTGCAGTGCAGCTTCACCCACAACAGACAGGTGCTGGTGATCGAGGCAGGGTTTTGTTAGTTGGGTGTATTTAGCGGTGAGTGCACACTTTAAGCTGCGGTTTGTCAGTAAATAAAAGCAGCAGCGCCTCAAGACCCAATACAAGTTCCAATGCTTTGCCTCTGATAAAAGTGATGGTGATTACCCCCAGATTTGGCAGCAACTTTAGCAATGTCAACAGGGGTAACACAATCACAGCTATGGAACTGAGTAGAGAATTATTATTTTCTGGTTGATGACAGAATGTATTACTGTTGTTGCAGGATTTTTTATCAGTTCTATAAATGGAATGTTTAAGGGGGGGCACGGTGGTGCGGTGCTGTGTGGGGTTGGCATGTTCTCCCTGTGTCCATTTTCTCCGGGTACTTTACCTTCCTCCTATAGGCCAAGGCCAAGGCAAATTAGAGTTAATTGGAGAGTTTAAATTGACCATAGGTATAAATGTGAGAACGAGTGGTTGTTGTCTCTGTATGTTGTGATGCAATATGCTGGCGACCTGTCTGTCCTACCCCTGCCTCTCGCCAAATGTCAGCTGGGATTGACATTTCAGCTCCCCCTGCGACCCTCAAAGGATAGGAGGTAAAGATACTGGATGGATAGATGATGGATGAATAAACTATACGAAACAACTTTTCTAAACTTAATTTGCTCATAGACTCAGCAAATACTGTTGCTGTTTTTGACCAAGGATGCTTGTTATTGTAAGCACATAATGCTGGTGTCCTCATTATATTCTGGTCTGTTCAGTTTGATCACATTTATATTGGGTCTAATTATCATTTGCGACTATGCGGGTTAAGTTTTACTGAGGTCTGATGCCTCTTTTCTATGCATATCGGATAGAAGGACCAGGCTGCTTGGTTTAAGTGCTCTTTAGTAAGGCTTTAAAGCTCCACCAGTTGTAACACTGAGTCTCACCCTGTGTGTTACACCAAGTACACCTGTTGTTGATCCCCTTATCACATCGTCACTACCACATGCATTTCATTGTGATTTAAGCTGCCATTTATCTGCCCAGTGGAAATCTGAGTTGCCACGGGCTAATTCTATCTCCTTCACAGACACCAACTGTTAGCCTAGGGCTAAATTTGAGAATTAAATGTGGGGGTAATCAAGCTAAGCTACGTAGCCATGGGCAACAACCTGTTTTAGCTTTCAAGACAGTGTGTAAAGTCTTAATCTGAGGCCTGAGACAGCAAAGGTTATAAAGGTAGCAGGAAGTGATGTGTGACATCTAACCCTTACTGATTAAAAGGCTAAAAGAGATCTTAATATGAATCTTTAATGTTAAGCCAGTTAATAGTTGTTATTATCTCCCAGTATGTTTGCAGGCTTATAAATAACTGGTACACCAAACACACACACACACACGCACGCACGCGCACATGTAACTTATTCGTCAGATTGACATAAATATGCAAAGCTTTGTGGACAATCGGGGCAAACAGCTGATGCTATCTGTCTGTGTGCTGAAAAACAAAGGCTCTCCTCTCATCTCAAATGTGTGTGGGTTCATAACAGAGAGATGGAGAGAGAGCGATAAAGTCATAGAGGAAAGGAGACGTAAAGAAAAGACCATGGGAGCAAGGACAGCAGAATGTGATAAAAGAGCGGCACGGAGCCAGAGAGATGATGGGGGGTTGCGGATCACACATCTGGCCTGCACGACTGTCCTCTTTTAATCACTGACCTTCTGGCTCGTTCTTGATCAGCTCCTCCATCTTGCGTTGTTTCAGTGTGTCCACCACGTCTGCCAGGCTGCCCTTGCGTCTCTCTGGGGTTCCCAGGGCGCCCGCGGAGGAGCCCCCGTCGCTGCAGGCCCGTCCACCCCCTCCGCCTTCTTCTTTGCCCGGTGAGGTAGAATTGTGCTGGGGGAAAGGACTCAGAGAGCTCCTCTTAGTGCCGTCCTGGTCCTGAAGGGAGGGGAGGTAAAGAAAATGGAATTATTGCTTTTTAAAAGTCTACATAAACTTCAGGACAAATAAACTACGAGAAAGAAAAAGTAGCAGGAGGTAGGGGAGGAACTGGCATACACCCACTCTTTATCTTCATCTCCCTCCTCTTCTCTAGCTCCCTTTATTCTATCCATCTCCCCTTTCCACAGCTCAATGCAATCAACTTTCATCAGCAGCCAGTTTTCTCAAGTTAGGGCACACTTCTCCTCTCTCTTCTCCCTCTCACATCCTCTGGAATCTGCATTTGACTGACTTGGAGGTACTTGACAGAACGAAGACATGAAACGAACAGCAAAAAGACTCTGCGCCCTCTTAGAGTCGCGCAAACTCCTTGTTACAAAGCCTCCTACCACTTGGCTTTGAGGGACGTCCAACGCCACGAGTCCCGAGCCCAAGTTTCAGTTCCACGCTACTTTTGTCCTAAGTATTCGTGACAATTAACGCTGAGGATGCAACTGCATCACTCAGAGGAATCACAAGAAAATAGATCCCGTTTCAAAAAACAAAGCTTTGGAGACGCGTCAAATCATTTCCATAAACTTATGAAAGGAATAGAACGGGGTGGAGGAAAACACACAAAATAGAAATCAGCATGACAGCGACCAAATATAAAATATACAAAGTGAAGCTCTGTGGCTTTTGCCAAGCTGTCACCATGAATAATTATCCTGCTGTCGTATGACTGCATTTAAAGTCTTAAACATGTTCTGTTTAATGACCTTTGGAAATTACAATACTCACAAAGAAATAGCAGATACAATATTATATTATATACATTATTATATTGAATTTATTATATTATAAACTGAATTTTGCACTTGCAGTATTATGAATGAAGTAGGTTTTCAAAATCATGAGCTAATTTTAAAGTTAATCCTCAGTCCGATTTTTAAAACGTGCTTATATGAGCTTAAGGTTTGTGACATCACCAGTTGACGATTAGAAAACATTTGTGGGAATTTGTGCTAAATTGTGCGTACAAAAATAAGTTACCGAGGCGTCTCTGGCAACTACAGATGCACACAGGAACAGCAATGGAGAAAACTCAGCTAATCTAGTTTCATTTTCACCTTGCAATGTTGTATAATGTAAATTCTCGAGATACGTGGTTGTCATCAGCAGGAATAATTGCACGGGGTTGTTTAACTTATATGAAACCGCGACAAACAAACTGCGACAAACAAACAATAAAGCACAACAGCAGCTGAGTGGTAAGTAACTTTGACCATCTTAATCTTTGACCCAATAAAACCTGTGTTTGCTTGGACAGCCTGCATAATAGACTTAACGCCGACTCAGCCCAATTAAGAGGTGACGCCGAGACAGGGAGGACGGTGTCAGCTCCGAGCGAGCGAAGAACACACACACGTATAGACATGTGCTTGGAACTGTACACAAGAGTGCAGAGTATCGACAGACACGCAGGCAAATAAGAGGGTGCTGGTCCTTGCACAAAAAGAAGTGTGCGTGTGTTGTTTGATTACAGAAACAAAGTGAGTCAGTCAGTCTGTCAGCTCTGTAGACAGGAGGGTCAATGGTCCACAGGGTTAATCTTTGGCTAATCTGGCCACAGTATGGAGCACGCCACCCGGGACTGTGGCATACATTAACAGTACCTCTGTTTGTCTCAGTGTGTGTATGAGAGGGAGAGAGAGACAGACAGAAAGACAGTGGTACATTCCATCTGTATTAATGTCATTACAGCATATTATGGCGGAGATGGTTTTCTAATCATTAACTCGCAGGTTGCTGGTGGAAGTGGAACTTAACACTGAGATCAGAGTCCACGGTGAAGTCATCAAGCCCCAAGATGACTCCGGTTTCTGTTTGATAGTCAAAAGCTTTTTATTTTTAATAGAAGCATCTTTTCAGCAGAAGAGTGCAAAATAAACTCAAACCCTCCAAACAAGTCATTACTCTGGGCTCTACTGAGAGAATGAAGCCGGACAGAGGCTTTCAATATTGACGATGCTTTCATTGTCAGGTAGAAGACCATTATCACTTGGCATTCTCTACACTCCACCGGCTCTCTCTCTTTCTCTCTGTGTCTCTCTTTCCTCGTGTTAGTGTGTATACGTGTGTGTGTGTGAGGTTTTCTGGATAAGTCAGCATGCTCAATAATTCACAGATTCTCTCCTCTGCACGTGCACATGCATTGTAGCGGAGGGACAGGGTGCGACAGCGATGATATGGCTGCAGCAGTTGCGTATTTACTGTGACAGGGCGATGAGACTTCAGTCGGATGCCGGTGTGGCCGCTAACTGCGCTCGGGAAGTGTCTTGTGATCTTAAAGCGCTCCATGACTTTGCTTCTTCTCCTCTACACACCGCCTGACCAGGTTGAGAGCTCGGACCGCTCCTGTCTTTTCTTTGTTGCATCTCTCTTTCTTTCAACCCAACCTGTTTTTCAGATTAGGGAAATTCAGACTTCAAATGAGCGGCTTTGTGATTACGAGTTGCGTCAGCTCCACCACGACATGTAAATGGAGCGAAACGGAGAAAGAGAGAGGGAGAAGGAGCGTAAGCGGGTGGAAGTCAAAGAAAGAGAGAGGCAGTGTTATTAGAGGAAAAGAGAGAGGGAGAGAGTTGACGGAGAGATTCACAGAGCGAGAGAGAGGAAGGCAGGCGTCTTGAAGGCAGCGGTCACACCTGTCACATCCCATTTATCTAATCCAGCGCCTACTTAAAACAACCACACTCTTTTCTTTCGAGAAAGATGTCGCGCAAAACAAAACAAACAGAACCAAAATACAGGAGGGGGATGGAGTCGGGAGGTGGAGTTGGGGTCGGGATGGGGGGGTGGGGTTGTCGGGTCTTTCTTCTCACTTTGTCAAAAAGCTGCCATGGAGATGTCATCTCGCCGCATCCAACAATGAAGGTCAATTCCCCCCCCCCCAATAACAGGGATTAGCAGGGGGGAACCCCTGGTTTCTTCAAAAAGACCCCTGTACATTAGGGGACCATGAGGTTATTTCATGCGTAGAGTCAAGATGACAACTTTAAAGGCTTATGATTTTTTTTTCGACTTCATAAGATGTAATCCATGAGCCCCGCTGGCGATCAGCACCGCAAGGTCCACGACAAGAGAGAGGGGTGAAAAATCCTAAACACTAGACGAGCTCCCTCTATTGCAAACGGGTGTCACTTAGCCGATGGGGGGGGGGGTTGCAAAACTTTTCTCATCAACATTCATTTATTCCCAAGTACAAACTGAAATTATGGATAGTGTAAACGCTCCTCTGCCCTCTCCTGCGTGCATGTGTGCGAGCAGCTCTGTGCATATATGTGTGACACAGTGCACATAGCCTGTAGGTGTGTGTGTGTGTGTAAATGTGTTCGCCTGCATGCGTGTATTTATATGCACTAGATGTGGCAGGCTGGCAGTGTGGGCGGTTCTGCCTTTAGTTTGCAGATGTCAATTCTCTTCCAAATGACTGGAACAAAGTAAAAATTGCGCCTCACTCTCTTTATCCTTTTACTGCCTCTGCAATGGAACCGAATTAAACAACTTTTGTCTTCTTAAGCTCATCTGTGAGGGGATGTTGGTTTAAAAACACTTAACTCTTGCCAAAAAAAGAGTGAAAAAAAATCTAAATGCTATTTTCTTTTCCTAGAGCCAGCACAGATGCCACTGTTCATTCTTTTTTTTCTTTTTTCTTTTTTGATTCCTTCGTCTTCCTCCCTTCCTCCTCCTCCTCTATTGCCCGACAGAAGAAAACTCTCGCTCCCTCTCTCTCTTTCTGAGGACCTGACATGTCTTGGACGGTGCAAGGTGTACGTGTGGAAAACAGTATTTGATGCTTGGCGCGTCGTGGTGGATCAGGGCATGGACAATGTGGCAGTAGGAAAGAACTGGAAGCGGCTGCTGAACTAAAATACGCACAAACACACACCGGGAGAATGTCACTGATCACTCCTGCAGGGGGGTAAGACTTAGCTCCGTGCCAGGGCTGCCAATCTCCTCGACGTACACTTAACACACCTCCGATACACAGCCAAACACACACACACACACAGCAAATCCCTTTACATGCCATGGCTAAACACAGAAACTGTCAGTTTTGACTCTGATGTCCCTCAGGCTGGGACAAGCAGGCAAACGCACACATTACTTTTATCCCCATGTTCCAACAATATGGTTCACCACAGAAACCCTATATTAAAAAAAATCTGGGCATGTAGTGTTTGACACAGATAATTATTTCAATCCATTAATATAATTTCTTAATTAAGAAAATTGAAAATAAGCACCATTGTATTAACGCCCTGATTCTAATTGGCCGCTGCAACTTATTGTCCAAGAATTACACACTTGCCCTTTTCCTTATCTAAAACATGCAGCTGTATTTTCTGTGTTTTAAATAGCAGTTTGGCTAAAATGCACGCCAGTATATTTTACCACGACCCCTCGCTGTTGACAGGCAAGCGTGTGTTGATTCATTAGTGCATCACTGGCATGAGAAATTAAGTGTGACCACTGTGTCTCAAGACTGCTCAATGACTGTGTTAAATCTGTCAAATTCACATGAGCGCGCACACATACACACAATCACACATACAAATTACACCCCAAAAAAAACACGAGGGGCCGTGTTGAGGAAAATGAAAAAGGAATAATGCCTTTATAGTTTTACTATCGTGTTAACGTGCATCCTTCCGGTTAATGAAATAATTAGTGTTTGTCCATTAACACATTTATGAAAGAAGATGCTCGCCTCTGCCTGATGTGCAAAAATTGTTTCCTGCAAGGTTTTGCAATAACAAATATAAGACGTCAAAGAAAGCAAATAAGAAAAATACCATATTTATGCACTATGAACCTAAATCACAATTTTTACATATACGTTTACTTTTGCTTTTATCACTAAAAGTTAAAAAAATCCATCCCTTTAAAACTGCAGGTGCGTTGTAACTGGATTTGTGGTGACGATTGGCCGACCTCACTGAACCGCTTCTAAAATCCATCCCATCAGGCATTTGAACCAAGCTGCTCTCAGCCAATCATGGTCCAGCTGCACGGTGGCAACCTCGCGTTTAGTAAAAAACACCCTTTTAGCTAAACTACCTTCATTTGCAAGCCATTATGAGTCGCCACCATTCTTATCCGGAGAGCCAGGGTTTGAAATTTGAAAAAGCAAATAATCCAAAACCTTTCAGGCTTTTAAAATACGTGTGTGTGTGTCTGTGTGTGTGGCCGTACAGCTGCAGCAGTCAGGTAAAGCAGCCGGGCCAAAGCCGAGCAGGCAGGCGAGGCGGTGGGATGAAGAGGTCAGTGTGTAGCTGAGCTCTTCTCCACTGCCGTGTTAATTTACTATGACAAGATAAAGCTGTAATCCCCCCCCTCCCCTCCCCCAACACACACACTTCCCACCCCTTCCTCCTTTCTCCCCCCCCCCCCTCTGCCGCCGCCTCACTTCCAAGTCAACTGGTCGCCGATGAGCCATTTACTTCCCCCTATCACTTTACGACAATTGCCCTGGGAAAGAAGGTTAGGGATGGGAGATACCCCCCACCCCACTGCTCTCAGAGTCCCCCACCGCCTCGGTGTAAATCTCCTCCTCCCTCTCCATCTCTCTTTCTGTTTCCCTCCCCATCCCCTCTTCCCTGACAGTCAGCGGTGAAGGGATTGAAAAAATCATAAACTTAACACAAATCTTACAACATGCCAAGTGGGGAGTGGGATAAGCCCCCATCCCCACATACCAGGCACACACAGCACGCTCACCACTTCATAATCCACATCAGATATTATGCTAGTGTATGAGCCCCCCTTCCTCAAACAACACAAGTCCTTCCAACACACACAAACACACCACCCCTGCCCCCCCTTCTACTGCCAATTAATTTACTAGATAAGCAGTCATGTGTCATTTTGAGGCTATTTAATGGTCTTTTAATGAGGGGTGCTCTCATAATAACAAAAGGAGGACAGTGATAAAGGCCCAAATATTAAATGGTAGAAGATTTTGTAGACTTCTTTGTATTTTACGTTGTGTAAATATAAATCTAAATGAACCGCAGATTAACTAATCACTGTCCTCAACGGCGACAGATAACCTGGTGGATGTGTACGTACTGTATAATCGTGAGTTAGCACGTGTGTGTTTGTGCGACTGAGTGTGAACGTGTTTCAGCGTGGCCCCAGGACTTTGGTTTACGGTAGGCACACATGCAGAGTCCACCGTGGGGAGGGGCCTGCGGGCCAATCAGCAAGCTAATTATGGAATTAGCTTTCCATTACAGCCCTTAAGCACCGTTTCATTGTTTTATCATCACTACGGGGGAAAGGTCGACGGTCGTTATCAGAGCGCCACTGTGACTAGGTGTGTATCAAGGTAAGGGCTCAGGGGAAGAACGCAGACACTGTAACACACACCGTGGAAACACACTGGAGAGAGTTAAGATACGAGCAGGATTCTTTTCACAGACGTCCCGAAAGGTTAAACACATTTGTCGTTGTGGATCGTGAACATTTAGTTTTTTCGCAAATACAATAAAAAAATGTGATAATGCTAACCAGCAACACGTGATAGCCTACACAGTCACGTAATCACGCGTATGTAATGAACATGCATTGTAAATCACACCACATGTATTGAATGTGTAATGAGCTACAAGCAGGAGTCATCTTCAAATGCAGAGTTGGACAAATAACACACGACGAGAAGTTCACAATAAGCCTGTATACTGTGAAGTCTACACTGTTATTTTACATAAATAACACACACACACACACACACACACACACACACACACACTTACAAAAACAGAGCCATACATTCAGCACCACCAACAATGTCACACTTCATCCCAAAGATGAAGTGACTCACTGCCATGGCTCACATTTTGCAGTCACGCAACTGTGCATCAAACGGGCTCAAGGCGACGGCTGGTGGAGCGCACATAAAAGCGAAAACACGTGTGCGCCCAAACAGTAGCCTTGAACCTCTGTTTTTTTCTTTCTCTCTACTCCCCTATTTAAAAAAAAAAAAACAATAACCTCCAGCTCTCAGCGCCAAACTGCTTTTCACTCGCAGAGAAAGTCAATTTCTGCCTCTTTAGAAACCTGACTCCTTTCAATTCTGTCGAGAATCAACAGATAAACATCCATATATTCAGTTTCCTCACCGCTGACAAAAGTGCAGTTTTTTGTGTTGAGGTTTAAAAGGTTACAACATAAGTGAAGTAAACAACATGTTGAAAGAGATCCAGGATGCATATGCCACTATTTTATTTCCAATATGCAGAAACATTTTCTGTTTCCTTGTCCAGAGACGATGGTAAATTCAATATAAGCCATAGAATTCTAATTACTCCCGGCATGTTTCATTGCCAAAACTACATTATGTAGCAATTTCACAGGTAAACAAGGTCAGTGTCATTCATTTCTTGCAAAGTACATCCACAAAAAGAAAA
This sequence comes from Platichthys flesus, assembly GCF_949316205.1. NCBI lineage: Eukaryota > Metazoa > Chordata > Actinopteri > Pleuronectiformes > Pleuronectidae > Platichthys > Platichthys flesus. The sequence goes on along the minus strand of NC_084967.1, from coordinate 6,313,346 downwards.
GATTTTTCTCGCAATAGTTGTAATTCACTTCTTCTCCAGCTCGTTTACGAAGCTTTAATAACTGACACTCGCCCTCAACGCCCTGACTTTCCCTTCTTAATGCTGGAGGTCAGGATTACCCTGAACATAATCTGATCTGGGGTCTGTGCCCCGGGGGTAACTTTTAACCTCCAGCCTCTCAAACACACACACACAGACAGAAGGCCTCATGGGAAGTAATGCCAAGGGCAGAGAGCCAGCCGAGAAAGAGGCGAGATGAAGGCCAAGCAGCCGGTGACCAGGGGGGCGGAGTCAACCAGCAGGAGTTGGCGGTTTTAATGGGGGGAAAACTAAATCAACAGCGGAAAATGGTTTGTCATTTGAAAGCATGACATTGATGAAATATAAAAAAAATAGTGTTGGAACTACAGATGCATAAAGTAGACATGGAGTTACTCTTTGGAGACACCTTGAGCTCAGACTTTTGCCTACTTTTTGTTTTACTTCTTGCCAAATATCACCACAGTGGACTAAAACAGGCAGATTCTGAAGCAAGTTCTGGAGTTATAAGAAGAGATTTGTATATTATACGTGGATATATGTTTATGTATATTATCGGTGATCCTCAGATAATGTCCTCAGAAAGCGAGTCGCTCTGAATTTTCATGTACGTGTGTTCAGATTTGATGCCTCGGAGAGTGCAGAATTTTAACACGTGTTGATTTCATAGAAAATATCATTCAACTTTTTATTGCAAGCTTTCAACTGGGATGATGTCTCCCAAGTGAGCTAAAACAAATGTTCCCCCTGTTTCAAAGCACGACCTTGAGTCATCCCTAACCCTAACCATAGGCCACGCTCGCCCATAGGTGGGCACATTCACCCACAGAAACACTAAAGCCACATCGGAAGTGCGAATAAAGGTAGCTGTCCTCACCATGTTGGTGGGGCTGTCCAAGCTGCGGTTGGCGGGCGAACGAGGGGACACTTTGCTGCAGTAGGAGACCAGGGGGAGGTGGATGACACCGCCCAGTCCCTCGCTCTCGTCATCCTCCATTCGCTGTCTGCTGGTTGCCATGGTTATGTCTCCATCTGTCCCCCCATATGGAGAGGCTGGTCGCTTGGAAGACATCCTGGAAAAATAAGAGGAGGAGAAGGGAGATAGAAAGGAAAGAAAAAAAAAACAGGAGGAACAGTGAGCAATATACAAAAGGATTGATATAACAGGTTGAGATCGTGAGCTGTATAATGATGGTGACAGTGTGATGGTTACGGTGGATATGACTAGTTCCTGGAAATCTTGAATAGTCTGATCCAACTCCTTCCAGCAGGTATTCACAAACAACCCTTCAACACGACAACCCACACCAATTGTCTATCTTCCATTTGTTGATGCGCATTCTGCATGTTCAGACGACGGAGTTGTCACTGTGCAACGCCACACAATAGCCCCTTCAGAGGGTTTTGCGAGCACCAGGCTCCTTGGCAGACCTTCAAACACGCTCTCAGGTCTTACAGTATGTCTACCATGGAGGCCGTTCAGCGCTCATGTTTTTTTCCCCAAAAGAGGGGGGCCATTACTGCAAATGGAGCCCGCTTGCACTGGCATTGTCAGAGGAAATGACCATGTCTTGACAATGGGCAGTGCGCAGTATGCACAGTGACAATTATATGTGTTTATAAAGACCTCGGGACAATAGGGGAACCGGAGCAAAATAGCTGGCAACGCGATGGCCCTGCTGTTTGCATGTGTTACCACGGCTTTGTTCCCTTGAAAAGAAGGAAAGGATATAAAGCCACGTCTATTAGGTGAACTCTGTCACTCACAAGGTAAATTTGCCTCCCTGTACTTCAGCTGAGCGGGGATGCAGCGACTACGCGGCAATAATAGAATTTAATGTGGTTCTCAGCATCGCCTGAATGCTTTCAGATGCACTTGTCAGCCTTGAAGCCACTGTGACTATGACCCTGGGTAATAGGCTGCTCACGCTCGAGTCGAGATGGAGGGATGCAGGCGTGGACGGAGGGACAGTGAAAACATGACGGGAGGAGTGTGAGTGTGATGGGAAGCAGCTGAAACCAGGAAAGAAGCAACAGGCGTCTGACTAAAACCTGTCTGATTCTCTGACTCGCTCGTTCTATCCTTCAGCGAGACATCATCATCATCGGCATCCGTCTTCCTCTCCAGCCTCTCTCTTCTAAATCCCCCCCCTCACCCCGTCCCTGCTTGTCTCCAGTAAACTGATTACCCTCTTGACTCTATTGGATTTCCTCTGGACCGTACATCTGGCATTGTTCCGAGGAGCAGCCCTGCCACTAATTCAGTGCTTATTTACCTTATGACAGTGGAAAGGCAAACAATATTGAGTGCTGCTCACTGGAGGCGACGAGGAAAAGCTCGGCGCTCACGGACGCAACGTGGCGCTCTATCACAGGGGAGGCTGAGCTCGAAATCAAATCATGCCCGCTGCAGTAATACTGGAAAACTCTCCGCCATATTGATGTAATTTAATATGCTTTAATTGTCTTTGGAAGGTTTTGGAGATTCATAGACCTCATAGATAATCCAATAATTTAAACAAGTTTACAAATTTTGTGTTATCATGTGATTATTTCCGAAAACCCTTTTTAATCTGCTAAAAGTTTTCAGGAACACAGAAGCAATTTTGTTGTATTTCAATGGGCCCCACAGAGCTTTGTGTGCTTAATCTGTGAATGAGGAACTCATGTAATATTTCATTTGAAGTTGAATAAGAAAATTACCAAGGCACCAATACGCAGATATTGATTTTACAGTAAATTTGGGTTCTGCAAATCTAAAATCTTTTAATTTAAGGGACTGTTTTAATGCTGAGCACACACACACACACCCACACACCCATCATAGAAGTCAACTGAGTGGAATGTGTATCTGCAGCTGATTTCTTTATCTGTATCTCTAGTCGCTCTGCCTGCGTGGGCATGCTCAGCAAAAACGGAGGCCATAAATGACCAGTAAAGATTCTGTATTTGTTTTAATGACAATAAGAAGTTAGAGATAAGATCACAAAATTGCTGCCATTAAATTCAACTGATATCAAAACTGAAAATAACGTCAAGTAACTTTTCTGACGATAGAGCAGCTGAGGATAAAGCTCTCTGTATGTGTGTGTGTGCGTGCGTGTGACTGTGCACAAACCTTTACACGATTGTTTCACACGTGAACCCATGCAAAAGGCAGGTCCAGCTGTACAAACTACAGGGCTCAGAGGCCACGCGGCAAACACACACACACACATACAAACGTTGAACAGAGGCCATAAACACTGCAGGTCTGTTGTCATCACTGCCTGTTTACTTTACCTCCTTTCACTGTCTCACACTGAGGCCTTTTGTTTCAGACACACACACACACAGCTCTTGTGCCCAACGTGTGAACACCTCTACCACAGTCCCCCCCCACACAGACCCCAGGGTCAGCTTCGATTCCTCTCTTCTCCAAAGAGTTGCACTTTGGCTCGGCTCTTGGAAAGCAGGGGAGGATTATTCGCTGTGTTATTGCAGCTTTATTGTCCATCATTTAGCCACAGTAGCCTCACTGGCATTTGTGGACGGACGGGCCGTGGACAATTAAGAGTTAAATATTAACACAGGAAACAACACCGATATACCCAAAACCTCCAGAGAGCTCTTGTAAAGAAAATAACTTGCAGGCAAACAATTCATTTCATCCCTCTTTTTGCTGTATTCTGCCCCTCTTCCTCCTCTTCTTCCTCTCCGTCCGCTCCTCTTGACACCCGTCCAACCCGACCCCCTGCTCGACTCTGCTACTACTTCCTCAGAGGTGGGTGTCTATGAATGGGGGCGGCCGTTCAAAGCTCCTCTCCGGCTGTAAAAATCCCTCACTCCCTCCCGTCCCCCCCTTTGAAGTGGAATTACTACACAATTGCAGCACGGCGGGTGTGCAGGTTACGCCGGCTACTTCATTTAAAGTTTGGCAGGGCTGTCACGCCGGGAGAGAGACCCCGAAAGGAAGACGTTTCAAAAGAACGGACCGATGATGCGAGGATTAAAATAAGAGATGAGGTTTCATTAAGTCTATAAATTGGCAACGTGGTCCAGGTCATAATTAGAGGAAATTACCATAATTTTGCCACATCTTCAAAAAAACGGTGTTTCATGTGACATAACACTTTTGCAACAATATTGCAGTGTACATTTTGATTTACAAAATCATATTAACATGCAAACTCCCCCAAAGAAATCATCTGATATCATCTGTTTGTCTTTTCTCCTCCCTCGACCTCTCATATTTGTTTCAGTAGCCACGCACACATGCACGCAAACATGTCCACAAACACACAACTATGCACATGCAGAGAGCTCTAAGCTGAGATTAGAGCGCCACTTCCCCTTGGCTTTTTGATGATTAGCGGCTCCGCGGCTAAGTCCCTCTCATATCACATATGTCCACTGCTGCTAAGTCACTAATCGGACAGCGACCGGCGTCCATTAACGGGCCGAAATAATCGCCATTGACGGTGGTTAACCGTCTCCTGGCCGCCGCTCGCTGTAATCAACGCGCCCATTTCATGTTGGCACGTCAGCACCGGCGAGCTTATGCACACGCAAGCACGTTTAAATACAGGCAGACAGCTTATGAACACGGGGAGGCGGCTCACACATGCAAAAACACTTCAAAAAGGACACACACACACTCATGCAGAGACACACAAACACATCAAATGAATTAAGCAAAATGGGGGCAAAGATTTGTTTCAGCTTCAATGAGGAGTGAGGCAGAGACAAAGCAGCCATCGCAGAAATGTCACAGGCTATCACATACTTACACACACACACTCATGCACACACACATGGCTCTGTGTGTCTGGCTGCTAACATAATCATGCTGCTAACTGCTCTTGTTAACTCCTCTACTCAGAACAAGCTTTCAGGGAGCGTGGGAGCCTCCTCTGGAGAATTCCATACTAAAGTGTGTTTGCTTCTGCATGTGTGTGTGTGTGTGTGTGTGTGTGTGTGTGTGTGCATGCATGTGCTCAGTCTCTCTTTAAATTGAAACCACAGTCAGTCGAATTTATCTTCTACAGTATAAAATAAGCACAGGGGCTAATTCAAAAGTGCTATCAGGAGGCAAGTGACGTTTTTTTTTCTCTGACTGCTGAGAGGTGCCTGCATGTCACTCAAGTCTACTTGCTTGGAAATGTGAGTTATCTTTGAAATTGTTCTCTTGAGGGAATGGAAGGGCATATCAAAATAGTTGAGCGGAATGCGCCTTTTAGATAAGGCGCCTGTGGCGGGTTTGCCTCAGAGGTGCCGACCGCAACATTTACATCTGTATCACACCTCAGGCGGGAATTTAAACAAATGTTTCCCACACGTGTCACAGTATCACTCGCTTTAGTGCCATCACCTTTTCTTCCTTCACCCCCCCCAACCCCCTCGCTGCATTTGTTGTTCTCAGCTTTCAAAAATAATTTATCCTTCTCTCTCTCCGTCTCTATCTCTCAGTCACATACTCTTGAACTTATTTTAACATTGTACGTCCTCCTGCGCTCTGTCTCCGTGGCTCCCTCTCTTTCTCTCTCTCTTTCCCTGGCGGTGTTGTCTTACTTACTGTTCCCACTTTACACAATCAGCTGTTTGTAAGAATGTCGCTCCATCCCTCCCCTCCCTCCCTTCTCTCCCTTCTTCTCTGTGCAGACTCTTAAGGATATTGCCTAATATCTATTTATAGGCTGTCCTTTTCAAACAGTGGGAAGAGTAGGGCAGCAACAGAGAAGAAAGCCAGAGATGGAGGGATAAAAGAATGAGAGATTGAGATCCCCTCTTTTCCTTAGTGTGGCTCTGTTGAGTTAGAGCAGTTCGGATGATCTTCATAAACTGCTTTTTCAAAACTTTTACAGGACGTCAACAACTTCTAAGAATGTCAACAACTTCTAAGAATTAAAGAACAATTTTTAAATCCTTTAAAAACATTTTAATATGGGAGAGAAAGTATCAAAAAAAGAGAAACAAATTACCAAGTGTTCTGTTCGAGTAAACAGTGTGATACAGGGAGAAAATATGAACACAGCTCCTGCCTGTATATGCTCACAGTCATATACACACACAGACACACCCTCACACACAAGCGTAGACATACACTGAGTCTCACACACAAACACACACAAATACACACACACAAAGCATCCTCTGTGAGGTGCCCTAAATTGCCGGCCGACGGCCCAAACTGTGTTTCCTGTCCAGCTTTAACCACAAAAGGCAATAACACACAACCTAATGTCACCGCTGTTAATCACACACACTCGCTGGAGAGACGGTCATGTGTTCTGTATGTGTGTATGTGCCTGTGCATGGAGAGAGGCGAAAGGGGGTGGGAGCAGAAGACGTGGGCCAACTCATGTGGCCTCTGGAACTACCTCTCTTTCTCTCTCTGTCTCTCTCTCTTTTTCTTTTTGTCCGTCTTCAACTCTCGTCCCCTTGTCCACCCATAAGCTTTAGTCACCAGCGAGGCAGCGCTCCACAGACTTTTCTTGTCATGTTTTCAGCTTTTCCTCCCGTCTTTAAAACCTTATTTATGTCTTTACACTGAGTCACCGGATGATGTGATCGCCAATGACGTTTCTGCGCAGAAGGAAGGATGAAGTCCAGATAAAGGACAGTGGGTTGTGAAGAAAAAGTATCTATCAGTATCTACCGCATCTATCTGAGCAAAGGCAGTCTGTGGGAAAATCTTGAGTTGTTGTATAGGAAATGGATGAAAAGATGCAGACAGAGATTTTTGGGGGAAGGAGGAGGAGAAGGACCAGACGGAGAGAGGAAAAGTGCATCCGGTGGACGGCGGCCCCGCTCCCCTGGTGTTTTTGCGAGGGGGGGGGGGGACACAGCATAATGTTTATTGAGCGAGGGAACAGTCTTTTTTTACATTGTTGTGCCGGGGCTTCTATTTGGGCCGCATTTGTTAAGCGATCCATAAAGGAGTCACAACATTTGTCTCACTGTCAGCGACTTGGCCTGCCCCTGTAAACCAGGCACACACACAAGAACAAATACACACACACAAGCATACACACACCCAGACACGCACACACACAGATACAAGCTAATTCTCTCACATAAATGACAAAACACACACACACACACACACACACACACACACACACACACACACACACACACACACACACACACACACACACACACACACACACACACACACACACACACACACACACACACACACACACACACACACACACACACACACACACACACACACACACACACACACACACACACACACACACACACACACACACACACACACACACACACACACACACACTCCCAGCTGGCCTCTTTCTTTCGTCCCACACTTTTGAAAACTATTCCCACCTCAGCCCAAATGCTCCCCTCCTTTTTCCTTTGAACCCCCCCCCGCCCCTCTCACTACCTGGAAAGACAGAGGTTTCATTGTGCCGCTCACGGAGGGAGCTCCGAGCGCTCTTAATACTGTCCCCTATTGTGGATTGGAAGGATGGTAAACAGGGTGTGTGTGTGTGTGTGTGTGTGTGTGTGTGTGTGTGTGTGTGTGTGTGTGTGTGTGTGTGTGTGTGAGAGAGAGTGAGAGAAAAAGACAGAGAGCAACATAGACAGATTAGTGTAAGACAAGGTGCCTAGATTGATGGATAATTGTAGACATGGATGAAGAAGGGAAGAGGGAGAGAGAACAAGGGATGTGAAGTGTGAAATCCTGGATAAGTACACGCACACACACTCTCACACATACACACACACATGTATGCACTCCTGCTCTGTTGACAATGCAATTCCTTCATCTGACCTTTGACCCCTCCCGTGTGACCTCATGTCATAGGACCAGATTCTAGTTAGCCTGGAGGGACATGGCTCTCTCTTGCTCTCTGCTTTACACGCACGCACTTTCTCTCTTTTTCCCTGTCACTTTCTCTTCTTTACCCGACACCCCCTCATCCTCCTCTTCCGCCCCTCCATCATCACAAAACAACAAAAAATTTAACTTTTAAGTTCCTCTTCCCTTTCCTCTATTGGCTATCGAAAACGGGTCAGCTGACGGCACCGGAGTGGGAGGTCGTGGTCGGGGGGAGAGAGCTTGGGGAAAGGGGTGAGGGGGTGAGAGTGTGCTGAGAGAGAGAGGGAGGAAGTAGGGAGGAGGAGGAGGTGGGGGGCTTTAGCATTCTCCTCTGGTATTTTTCTGTCTGTCATTCTTTCTTTCCTTCTTTCTTGGCCCCCCTCTCGCTCCGTGGATGGAGACACGGTTATCAAGGCTCTCTGGGGACAGACAATATGGCCCAGACAATGGCCTCCAGTCCGAGGTGGTGGTGGTGGTGGTGGTGGGGGCCGCGGGAGAGAGTAAGCAAGAGATAGAGAAATAGAGAGAGAGAGAGAGAGGCCGGTATAGGGCCACAGGGGAAGAGAGGGGCAGAATGCCGCATTAGTTTGCGGAGCACGGACACTCTACTCAATTACTCCCTCTCTTTCCTTTACAGAGACACACACACAAACTCTCTTTCCTGAAACACACACACACACACACACACATACATACACCACTTTAATCTCACCCTTTTAAATGAAGTACAGCGACACTTACACTGGAAGCCGCACTGCTCACTTAAATCGGAAACAAGTTTTTAATCACCACACCGCGAAAACTCGCCTTTCAAAATAAAAGCCCATGATTATTAAATAAATATAAGGAAACTGAGGGGCAGAACGCGATAAGTATAATTCTGTATTCTCAAATATTTTTTTTTAAATCAGAGGTATCCCCTGGAAAAACATTTGAAGTAGCAGTGATGTAATAATTATTATTAGGCTGCTTTTTACTGTTGTGCAGGGTCAATGTCATTCTAACCACTTTATAAACCAGTTGGATTAATCTTAAACAGAGCATTATATTTTCATAATGTGATAATTATTCTGATATAAAAGTTAATTTGAAAAAAAATATATAAATACAATGTATTCTTTGCAAGAAGTATCTGAAATATGAGCAGACAATAACACTCAAGTATATATCAAGTGCCTTAAAGCTGTACACAAGTATAGTATGAGACTGAATGTAGTTTTACCACTTGAGATAAAGTGTTTGAACAAATAAAAAATATTGTTTGTCTCAATGAAATTCAGAAAATAAAAATCCCTCGGGCTGTTGATGCCGTCCTTGCTGCTGAGTGCGACGCCAGTAATGTCAGATTGGATCAGACTGCGTCCTGCTTAAACTGGTCAAAGTGTTGACACATCTACTGGTGACTGCCGCCGCCGCCGACATCACCCCCCCCCCACAAACTTACTCACACACACACTAATAAACGCAGAAGACAAATGGAGGGGTGTGAAAATCCACCACTGCCTTAACACCACTTCGACACAGACCTCTTCCTCACCCTCACCCCCCCCCCCCCATTTCTTCCCCTCCACCACTCTCACTTTTCTGTAAAAACTCCGCTGATCCTCCTTCCACCCCTTCTTCTTCCTCACCATCGGCAAGGAATGTGTCAGTTTGACCACATCGTTTCTTTTCCCCCTTCATCTCTTCACCCCCCCCCCTCCCCCTGCCACAGCAGCCTCCTCCAAATGTCTCTCTTTTCTCTCCCCCTCGTTTTCATCTGCGTCCCGGTTGCTTTTGCATCCCTCCGTTTCTCTCCATGGGCAAATTTCTTTTCTGTTGCATGAACAGATGAGGCCGTGTTTAGCAAAGGCAGCCTGCTTCCCATTATTTTCAGCTTCAGCTGGAAATTTGTATACAAAGCCGAGCGCCAAGAAAACTAAATAAAAAAGCGCTTATTATCAAATGAATAATTAGTATAAAAAAGCTACAAGACAAAATAAGAGAATTGATTATAGAGAACAGAAGAATAACGTCTTTAACAGCTTAACAAGTTGACACAAATTGTAATCGCATGACTTTTGCTGCCATAAATAAATGGAGATTAAAATTGCATGTTTTAAGCTTCCGAGAAGATCACTCATATGCCACAAACAAATTTTGCCAAAGATGAATTCTCGCTTCTACAAAAACAAATCTGAAATAAATAAAATACAACCTGTCATCCAAAACTGTTACAAACTTTTCTTCCTCTGCTATTTTCCATCAAGCCTACATGGGTCTAACTGAATTTTAACAATTGGATGATTCAGGAAAAAGAGAAGAAGAAGAAGAAGAAGAAGAAGAAGAAGAAGAAGAAGAAGAAGAAGAAGAAGAAGAAGAAGAAGAAGAAGAAGAAGTGTAGAAAAGTTAAAGAAGAGGAAGTATGATGAGAATAAGAAGCACGGGTGAAGGAAGCGAGCGGGCACTTACAGAGACGCAGGAACGGAGAGCATCGCGACCACTGAGGCTGAAGCATACACACACTGGCGATGCATGCATTGGAAGATACCCTCCTCTTACTTGCTCACTCGCACACATACATCCATCCACATACGAACACACTCCCTCTCACACACACACACACACACACATACACCCACACACGGCCAGAGCCACAGTGATGGAGTGCATTACTGGAAAGCAAGAGTTTTAAGCGCTCTCCTCCTAAGTCATTGTAATCCCTGCATTTATCTCCATACATTCTGCTTTTCTGTGTAATCCTTTAAATTTTTAATTCCTCCTAGCTGTTGTTATCTTATTTTTTTTTCTCTCCCCCCTCTCTTCAACCACTTTGCCAGATTGAACGCTTTATTAAAAACACATTTTTGCCACATCTAAATGTGTTCTTAATTCAGCAGGGGCCCCTGAAATCCTCCCAATCCCACCCCACCGACCCCAGTTTATCTCGGGGAAAAGAAAAAGATTAGTTTCATCGTGGGGCAAAACAGAGCGCTACTTTAATACAATAAAAGTCAAGCAGGCGACGGAGGAGGGGTGAGTGTGTGTGTGTGTGTGTGTCAGCGCTTACATACATGTGAGTGTGTGTGTTAGTATTAAAACGATGGGTATTATAACATAATCTGTCTTTGCAGCATTAGCATCAAACAGCCATTATTTCAAAGGCAAAACCCCTTGTGTTGACAGTGTCGGAAAAGGGACAAGGTTAGAGGGCTCACACCTATAAATGACGCACAAACATCAGAGCAACAGTGAGATTACTATTAGCATAAGGCAAGAATAATAAAAAAAACAACAACATGCAGATAATGTACAATAGGATTAATGGGGGTTTGCATGTGTTTACTTTGGATTAAAAAAATCCAAAGTAAACACATTAAACACATTAAAAAGGCAGATAAATCAATTGTAAAAGCGGCTGAGCAGGAGGAGAAGGTGTAAACATTTAAATATCATGTATTGTCCCCCGTTTTTTCAGTGTTTAAAATTAAAAATAAAATTCCCTGCATATTTTTGACTTGTTGACAGCTCGTTGAAATGTTAAGCTGATACAGAGAGAGGCTTTAAAAATAGCTTGACGGGGTAAAGCAGAAGTAAAGAAAGTTGTGGTGAGCAGTGGAGATGAGATGATGAGGATCGCACACAAACTGACTCACAAACACACCTCTCTTTCTGTGGGTGTGTGTGTGTGAGAGAGAGAGCGAGAGAGTGTGTGTGTGTGTGTGTGTCTCTTTTTTTCTTTTCAACACAGTTTGTCTATGGAGGTTTTGAGTTGAATGAACAAGTTGAAGTCAGGAGGGACGGAGGGGGATAAAGGGAGTGATGAATGTCACTGCTGGGACAAACACATGTATGAACTCACACTCCGACACACACACACTAACATACACATAATTGCTGCTTTGCATATGGTATCACTCCCAAAGCATAGAATCAATCATCAACTCTTAACAACACACACACACACACACACACACACACTCCATACTCAGCCAACTCAGTGAGACAGTTCACATGCTCAACACACATACAAACATTTACAGACTCCTCTTAAACACACATATCTTTCTCCTACATCTGTCCTGTCCTCTGTCTCTGTCATCTCTCCGGTTGTGAGTGAGTGCAGGAGTGTTTGTGTGTGTGTCTGTGTGTGTGATAGAGAAAGAAAGCGTCACGTACCTGTTACACTCCTGAGGTAGCTCAGGCTCAGTGAGCATGCTGGAGTAAGGGTCCGTCTCTCTCGACAACAACAACATAAAACAGTCCCACAGCGCTCAGATGAACAAGGTTAGTCTCCCAAAGACAAGACGGGATAGAAGTGCTCCTTCAACCTCTCCAACGCACTGCTGCTTCTCTCTCTCTCTCTTTCTCTCTCTCTCTCTCACCCTCTCTCTCTTTACTCACACACTTCCAGCCTCACACCCTCTCTCTCTTTCTCTCTCTCTGCCTCTGTCCCTCCTCTTCTCCCTCCCTGGCTGTAAGCTGGGAGATCGAGGCTCCGTTCTTAAAGGGCCAGCAGCAGAGCCTCTGTCGCTCAGAGTGTGTGTGTGTGTGTGTGTGCGTGTGATTTTGTGTGTGAGAAAGAGAGAGAGGGAGCAGAGGGAGCAGAGGGGAGGGGCCATTTGACCAGAGGGCTCATCACTCCCAGAGTGTAAATGCTGCCCCCTTCCTCAAGTCTCTCTCTCTCTCTCTCTCTCTCTCACTAACACACACACTGTTTTCACACACTCCGAGAACGGTCACACAAGCCCATGTCCACTCTATTATGCTGTACACCTGAGGTTGTATTGGGACCAATAAATCTGTCTATCCATCTATTTATTTGTGTACACACGCGCACAAATATATATATATATAAATAATATATATATATATATATATATAAATAATTTCAAAAGTTGGTTCTATATTGCAAACTTTTACACAACACGATGTCAGTTGAGTTAAGTCCCTTTCTATCGATGGCGGGTAACACAAATGTGATACTTGGAGTATTGAGACTGGGTTTCTATGGCGACGCTCCCAGAAATAATTCTCAATTCAGTCGATGTGAGTGGGAATTAAAGATTTCCTTCCGCTGCAGCTTCACAATAAACTTGTTTAACCGGTTAGACACTGGTTTGACTTGTATTATAATATATATTGATGGGAAACACATTGGTGGTAATTTAGCACTCAGGACTGACATGTTAGGAATTCAATCATTTCATTCGGTCGCTGGCGTACCTGTGTGTCACTAACCCACCTGCCTGCCTGCACATTACTGTAGTCGGCAGCCGGACACACATACACCACTGAAGCAGATATGATAGTCAGAAGTTAGCGAGCAAATCATGGAAAAGTCGGCCTCTAGCAGTTGTAAGACAGTGCACGTTTTGGGGACGTAGCTTTGACAAGAGGGTTAATGAGAGGGGTCTGTTGCATATATTTGTGTAGCCTTCTCTTGCTTGCTTTTCCAGGATTGACAACCCTAGATTTAACTTCTCCAGTTTTCTAAAAGAAATGCAATGAGGAGAGGTGAAATTGTTTGACAGAACATCTGCTCAAAACCAAATAAAAAATTAGACACAAAAATCACAACAACAAAAGCCGGAGATTGTCTACTTTCAGATGTTTGCAAATGTTTGTAATTACTCTGCAGCCTAGAAACTTAAGTGTTAAACTAACGTGGGCAGAACAAAGACAGGAGAGGTTCAAAATAAATGAATTTTAGTACATTTTGCGTTGGACTCATTCATGCTGAGTTAGTTCCCTGTTGTTGTCGCAGCCTCACACACACACACAAAAACAGTGGATGTACTGTAGAACAAACCCTGAATCGAGACCAATAAAGAGTAAAAATGCTTTCAGGTGTAAATTAATGATACAGAACACATTTAAGATGGTTAAATCACTATTCTGCTGCATTCAAACAATACCAATAATGATTAACTGATTATGTAAAATTGAACAAATTCATGTTTAAGAGAAAATTAAATTATCTTTGTCAATCTTGAGGTGAATGGTACAATGAAAAGTCAGAAAGTCGACCTTCTTTATTCATCCATTTCAACATATTTGTACCATCATAACCTTTTCTTTCACTTTTCCCATTATTACGCTTGAATATGTTTTTTTCTCAGTTTTGGAGCCATTAGTTTATACTAAATGGGTGTTAATCTTACTTTTCTAAGGCTTTTACTAATGCAGAACAATTGCAAGGACAAGTGATGCAGGAATCTGAAAATAATGCACACGCTCCAGCCTATCCGAGCTAGTTCTTCTCCAGGGCCATATTATAACAAATGAGACGGAATAAAAGCTTTAACAGACTTTAATTTCCCTTCTTTCTTTCCCCCCCTTTGTTTTGATGCGGTTTGATTCTGCTACATGGAGCAGTTTTGTTACGAGAAGACAGCTGAATGCTTTCAACAGAACATATGCTGAAGCTCACACGCATGAATAAACGCACGCACACAAAATACACATATACAAACTGGCTAAAACCTTCACAGATCACCCACACCCATTGTGTCCCCAGGTAGACGTACTGTATATGTGTGTCAGTAGTGCATGCTGCTTTCAGCCCTTAGTGCTGTCAGTCACTATTAAGGGTGTGTGGTCTGCATGTCACACATACGGCCAATCCAGCTATTGTTCTGGTGAGCACAGAGAAAAGCAGAGTTGACAGTCTGCCACTTCTGTGATACTTAAACACACACACACACACACACACACACACAGACGAAGGAGAGAAAGCGAGTCTTGTCACTCTACCTACTATAGACAAACAGACACCTTCTGTACAGTCTCTCACACTCACTCTCTCACAAACACACACACACACACACACATACACACACACTTCTTTCGGACTATTGTCAGATATTGACAAAAATAATCTAATCACAGAACTCTTTTGGAACTTTCAACCATATTAAAGTCTTCTTTTGTCTAGCTGCTACTTAAAAGTTGAATGAAAGTTTAGTCTTTAAGTTGGAAACGGTATTTTTCAAAATAGTCTCAACACAGAAGACCAATTAATCCATTTACCCTTTCCAAAAATGGACAAGCCCTACACCTAAAGTGCTCAAAAGTGGACATTTGAACAAGTGGAACCAAGGTTTCATCAATCCTCATATGTTGCCACCCTGTGCAGAGGCATCGTGTCCAGATCAATGATAACTTGTTAAAATCTGACATTGAAACATTTGGACAAACTACCAGGGGTAACAATACCCAAATAAGTCAGGTGACAACAAAATGTGAGGGTTTGATTGAAATATTTCACCCTATTGAAAACATTTTATAGTTTCCACAAAGAATAAAAAGAAGCTGATATTTGTGATAGTGTTACACAATGTGCAGCAAGTTCTCTTTTCCCAGCGTAAATCCACATGAAGGGCAGTTAAAAGGAATCTCTGCCGATTATACTCATCAAACGGCTGTTTGCAGGTCTTGGGGAGAACCACAGCCTTTTTGCTGTGATAAAGTCTTTTGTGGCTGCAGAGGGAGCTGTGTGCGGTCTGATAAACTGCCTCAAGCGATGTCACTTGAATCAGTGTTGGTTTTTGTCTGAAGACTACGATTTTGAAAATGAGTTGGGAAGAAGTGAGCTTATCAGACCTCGATAGTCTGTTGCTCATTTCTGCTCGAGCCTGGAGGTCTGAGGCTACATTCGCCGCCGCTGACAGAATACAGCCAAATGTCCAAACGGAACTGAAGAGCCATATTGTGGGTAATGCTGGCACAGTGATTTGACTCGAAAGAATAATGCATGGACCTAATGCTAGGTCTATAAGTGCGGAAGGTCATCTCACCTCAGCACCCTTCCGATATGCTCACGTATTCTCAATCAATATTTGTAAGATGTTGTTTTTTGTCTGGTGATAGTTATGTTAAAAACCATTACAAACCAGCCTGCCGGGCCAGTAGATGGCAATAATGTCTACATCAACAATCCCTCAAATACCAGAGTTGAACGTCGTGGTCTCACAAAATTTAGCTGCAAACTTGTAATTAGCACTATCAAATGTAGATAAACCGGTATATAGCCACCATTGTTTGTTTGCATTGTATGGACACACACATGCACAGACTGAGGCGACATCCACATCCATGCCGATCCCCCCCCCCTCTCTCTCTATAAGACAGCGATATGAACATGTCAATGTCACCAACAGTCAGTTGCATTAGATTTCTATTTAACCTAATCTAATTCATGGTCAAATAGAGAGAATACACTGAGACGGCTAAATCTAATCACATTCCTCGACTTAATTGAGCCCCGATTGGAAACGCCATCTCTCCTTGACCCTGTAAACAGCTGCAAAACCAATGATAACCTCATTTGTGCATTACAGAAACTTAATTTCTTCATTATGCGGCTGAGTTGGCGGCGATCGGTCAACATAACGGAGCAGCGCTGACCTGGGCACACCCCTTGCCCTACACTCCTTCCCTTCAGCAGGGCGTGGCAAGAGCGGGGGAGAGACTTGAGTTCGTCATTACCATGTGAACAATGGGTATGAGTAGTGAGTAGTGGTCTTCACAATTTATTGAACTGAAGCCAGGATTAATTAAGTCTGCACAATGGATTCTTAAGTGGAAACATGGCGAACCAGGGGACGATGTAAACGCATGACAATGAATGTGAACGTCGGTGGACAGAAATGTTTTTTATGAGATTATATCAGTTAACCTGAGCTCAGGGTTTTTTAGCTGCGAAGAAAGAGTAAGTGACTGGATGAAGGGGAGAAATCTAAAGAAGCATGGTACATAATTTACCAACCTCAGGTGTAAGCTAGCTTCCGCAGTTAAAATGTTTTGCTGAGGAAAATGAACAAACGAGGCCAGGTATTATGATCAGCGAGAGAAAAGTGACGAGAAAATAAAAAGGGAGCGTTTCACCTGGGCTGAAACAAAAGAGGCTTGTTAAGTGATTAATGGGTTCATTATCAGAGTTGTGTTTTTTTTAGGTTTTGGAAAAGCCAGGAGGGAGGAGACACAAGCTAGATGGAGGGAGAGGAGGCCACTCGTACGAGGACAGGATATGCATGTAAGCACAAGCAAACACACACACACACACACACACACACACACGCACACGCACACGCACACGCACAGACTCGACATGCCATCACAGAGAGACGGAAAAAATACACATAAGGAGCAACAAATATCCACAGTGCAGCACCTACACATACACATGTTCATGTAAAAACAAAACTACACACACTCATTCACAAACACTGGAAAAAACATGCACAAAAGCAAGTACGTACACACAACACACACACACACACACACACACACACACACACACAGTCCATTACAATGAAACCGTTGATGGGAGGCCCCTGTGTCAGGACCCTAACAGCTGTAGTGCATTAGGGGCCGACCATGAGCAGGGGCAGGGAGAGACCGGTAGTAAACAATCCCAAACACTGCAGACACACACACACAGACAAACACACACACACACACATATAGCCACACACATATCCCACACATTTTCACAAACATTCCGCACCATATTATGCAAATTTGGAGAAACACACTTTGGGCACAATGTGGCAAATCAGTAGTTATGGACCTAAGAGTGTTTTCTGGGGAAGAGCAAGATCACATCTAGAAAATGACAGTTTGCATTTAAATTGGAGAGAAATGAGTGTGCTAGGGTTTGCTGAATATTACCGTTCGGACAGAGGAGCTCAACATTTTTCAATGTTTTTTTTTTGTTGAATTTGAATCACAAGCATTCACTGCTAGACATAAATGTTGGGACATTGAGTAATGAATGGGTAATTGAAACTGATCAATGGTTCGTCTGTTCAGTGGGATTGTTTGGTTGATATTTATGTTTCCATTAAGATTTTTTGTGCACAAGATAAAAATGCACAATAATTACACACTCAATGATGCTCAAATTATTTTATAACTGGATCACTTGTATGACCGACCCATGTTCACTTTATCCATTAGTAAACAAGGCAGACTCATCTCAGTCTCACAGTCCAGTGGCTCTTAGTAACCAGGGTGCTGTTTCCAAGGTCAAGAATGAACTTTAAAATTTTGAAGGAAAAGTATTCTGATCATATCCATGTTATTAATTTTAAAAATGTGTAATTACTTGGAATTATTAACATGCTCCAATGTTCAGAAAACAAATCACTTTCCTCACATTATCCATTGCTGCAGCCCCTCTGTTCAGCCTCTGTCTGAACAGCTTGGTTATAGCTCCTTTTTCTTTAAAGCCCCCCTCCCGATAAAGCCAAGTCTGCTCTGATTGGCCAGGAGGCCCACTCTGTTGTACTTGGTTAACAACTACCAGTGCATGTAGGAAATGTAGGCTTTCACTCTCGCTTTACCTGGCTTTGCAAAGGGGTGTGTCAGACTAGCTGCGAGGCATCTATTATGCAAATGTGCAGAATCGTGATGTCACGACTCCCCAGAAGTATCGGCTGGACTACTGATGAGAAGTTAAGGATCTTCAGGAGCAGTGTTTTCTGCGGGGGCGAAGCAGACCTTGTGCTTTTTAATTTTGCTAAACCTTCATAGTCACCATTAACCTTCAAATCCCACTAGAGGAAAGAAAAACAGAATAAGCATCATATCCCTCCTTTAATGATAAATGCAATACATTTTTTGATTTATTTAAGTGTTTTGTAGAATTGTCCACCAGCCTGCAGCAAGATTGTTGTCTACATTGTACTTTACACGGAGTGAGCTGTCAATTTAACCAATTCCCCAAATGATCCATTGCAAAAAAGTGGCCTGTCTCAGCTGGCATGCAATTCCAGCTTTTGCCTTTCCAGTTGTGGTCTACAGCAAAGGGTACTGCTCTTCTTACACCATTTCACAAGAAAGCTACTGTGCCATCAAATAAAACCAAGCAGCTTAGTATGGCTCCATGGAGAAATACTTCAGTTTGTTCCACTGCTGCTACTGCTGTTGCTGCTGTTATTCTGAAAATGTGCCCTGCTCCCTCAGGATGAGCTACCAGTGGAATAACAGTGGCCTGAGTAAAGCTGACATCATGCACCCGACAGTTAGACTTCTGGCACCCGTGGCAGCTTATGTGAGCCACCATTAATACATTAATGACACAGAGACACAACAATGGAAAGAAAGCCAGATGGAAAACTTGACTAGTGTCTGAAGAGATGCCTAACTTCTACCGACAAGTCGCATGCACCACACTGAAATACGTTCAAAACATGGCGGAGCAGAAAAGCTCCAGAAACAATTGTGACGTCTGAGCTATTACTCTGCAAATCTATGTTTTGAATGGAGGCCAGTAGCTTGAATGCCACCCCTCTCCATGCCTCGCATCTCGTCACAGTCTCAGGGTGAGCTCATATATCAATACCTTTGGCATCTTTCCCTCTCTCTCTCTTTCTTTCTGTCTATTCTCCTCTTCCCTGGGAGTGGAGAGGCCAGCGTGGAGAGGCACAAGCCCCTGTGAAGTGGCTTTATCGTGGGGAGACACGTGCAGGCGGAGGACCCCGTCTGAAGGCTGAGTGGCAGGCGGCAGAAGCCATTAAGATAGAGCCGCTATCTCTTGCTGCCAGGGCCCGCTTAATACAGGCGGGAGCTCAGGACGCTCTCTTCTACACACACACTCAACACACACACACACACACCTTCTCTCCAGTGGTACTTGAACTGACATGCGGTGACATGGATGTAGACATGTGCGTGTTCATTTACACTTACAAGCAACTCTCTCGATCTCCCTGTCTCCGTGTGTCTGTCTTGAGTCTTTTCCTTGTTCCAAACCCATCAATCCCTGCCTGTGTAAGGGAGAGAAAAAAGGAACAGATAAATGGGCAGGTAGAGAGGCAGGTACCACAAGATGGACAGACAAATTGCTCCGTCTGCCACTTTCACCACCAAGGTATAGTGGTGTCAGTGTTGTGAAAAGCGCACATCAGATTGACTCTTTTGGGATATGCAGGTGTGCGTATAAAGGGGCTTTCAGATGGCGAGCTGCAAGGTCGAGGTCAGCGGCAAGGAGCCTTCACATAAGCCTGGTTGGTGCAGCAGCATTTATAACACCGAGCTTCCAGGAAAAATCATAATTTGCCATTATTTAATTGATAAATACATAAATAAAACATGTGTGGCCGTCGCTGGACTGTGAGTTATCAATTATACAATTTGAGAAACTTAAATGATTGGCAGGCGTACCTGTCTGCCACTACCCAAACTACCTGCCCGTGCACACCCTGCCCGTGGTCTCACTGTGCATGAATCAGCCGTAGAGACACAGAAGCACAGACAATAGCCAGAAGTTCACATGTTCAGTATTTTTCTGCGTAATCTCGCTGACAAACAAATATACAAACAAAGCAACGGTCTTGGGTGAAAAAAAAAGATAATTGGTAAGCAGAGTCGCAAGTAGATGTTAATTTCTTATTTTTTAAGATTTTTTTTCAAGCATTTCACATTTATTGACAGGACAGTTAGAGTGAACTTGGTAAACAGACAATGGGAGAAGACCCAGTGTAAAGGTTAGAACCGAATCTACAAACCTGCCGCTGCATGAGGGTTTAAGCCCTGTATAAGCTATGTGTTAGTTTTTTTTGGCTCTTTAGAAAGCTCTGCAACTTGTTTCCCTCTGTGTTTGTGTTTAGCTACCAATTCCTCTCATGTATCCATCAGAGAGAAAGTGTAATCCAAGTATTTATAACAATTTTGAACTAGTCCTTTAAATGTACATCTTTCCCCTTGACAATAATGGAGCTATACACTGCTGTGTTCAAAACAACAACAATTTTGTTTAGCAGAAAAGCAGTTCCAGTGAAAAACCAAGGTCTGCTGGCTATCAAGAGTAAAAGGTTATTATATTCAGGGAGACCGTGAACCAGCACATGAAATTCCACTGACATCATTGCTTTGGGTTTGAGGCAGAAATCTCCTGGAAACGTCAGCATTTCATGGCTAAAATTCATATAACAGTAACCGATAAGGTATGTTTTTGTGAATTGATCCTATACTTACAAAAAGATGAATTACAAACCTTACGTAATAAGGCTGTTTGAGAGCGCCTGAGAATGTGGCAAAATTTGGTTTGTATGAAAATCTGATTTTGAAGAATTTGGAGATCGACCAATTGTAATTCGACATCCCGATGCAAGTTATGATGTTGGTTTAGTTAGTTTTTTCATTTCTCCGGGTCCATTCCTTCATTTGTCAGGCTCAGTAGCAGAAGTCAAGGTTCTTGACTGATTCTCAATGTTACTGGATGTGGACTGTGTGTGAGTGTGTCCGAGACCTTTCACCCGCTGTGCTTCCAGCGTGGGTGCACTGTTTTAACTGCTGTTGTAAACATCGCACTGTAAACAAAGATGTTTTCTTCTCTGGATTGAAATTGAATTAGCGTTTTGTACTCTTTGTGCGAATCTTAACTCATTTCTAATTAGCCAGATTTTTTTCCCTCCTCTCTTTGAAAACATCAAGTCAGTTCATTATGGCGGAGGGAAAATAAGAGTTTTTCTCGTGTCCGTTATTTATTAGTCATCTTTGGAGCTGTGAGAGAGAGACAGAGTGAGCGGCTGGAGCAGACAATGCAAGAGATGAATGAAAGGGAGTCTGTGACACAGCGGGGTTAATGAAACACTAGCCTGGGAAGATAAATAAAAAGTGAATGATTTACAAAAAATGATAGTCCAGACATCTCGAAAACACACACATGCAAACATAGACGAATACACAAAAAGTGTCTATGTAACGATCGCTCAAACTCACACTCACACTATATTTGTCCTGTTACCTGACTGCATCACAGACAATGGAGACTTTTCCTTGAAATCTTCGTCTCGCAGCAAACTAAACTAAATTCAACTTCCACACAGAGAGAAAGAGCATAAACTGTGACTTTGCACATATGATGGCAAAAAGACTTGAGCTTCACACACAATCAGTGATGATAGCCATTCAATGGAGTGGTCTTGCTTAAGAGCACAAGTGGACAGGAGAAGCCGGGATACACTTCACCAACACTCAACTGCTGGACGACCACCACTTGTTCATTTGTTACATATTTTGCAGTGCATGTCTAAAGATGGTGAGGCCGGAAGCACGTTTCCCACAGAAATATTTTCAATTAGATTAGAATTAATGACAGGGTCTGGCTGAAGAAGATGGTGAAGTCTTTATGGATATTTTGATGGCCTACCAATATGAGCAGGGAAGAGCACTGTACGGAGCTATACAATGTGCAACAGTGCATATAATAAAGTAGATCAGAGGTCTATTTTGTTGTGAGAAGTGCAAAGACATATTCTGGGTTCTCTATAAAAACCATTGCGGGACAAATTAGAGCGTCACAGTCAATGTAATGAATGTATAACACTGTCAGACCTTCGGCAGCATGTCACATGCCCCACCAGAGGAGAGAGCCCTGTGGATCACCGCACATCCTTCTAGGAAGGCCACAAAACAAAGTCGGTCCATCCATTTGGCAAAACAGCACTCTAGTCTTTTTGTGAGCCAGCAACATGGCACTGTCGCTAAAAAGAGGTCTGATGGGACAGAGTTATGAGCCTTTAAACCATCGAGCAAGTTTTAAACAAGTTTCTAAAGGCAAAATCGTAACGCAAATGGTCCCATTTAAACATCCATGAATTTTCTTTTCAACTTTGGTTGAACTTGTGTCACATTTACGGTTCCTGCTGTGCATGAACTGGTTTAGATAATCTGGCTAAACTCTTGTTTATTTACACCCATAGTGAGCTCTTGTGTTTCCTGCTTCATCCGGGGACCCACTGACCTTTTCCTAATTCTTGACTGCACAGAAATGACGCTGATTCATACAATGTTATGACAAATGACAGAAAGCATAGGACTACCCGAACAACAAAAAATAACAAAGGTGATTCGCATAATCCTGAATAATCCTGAAATGAAAGGATATATGAAAGGATATATCCATTCGACCTTCACAACTGTGAAGGTCAAGTATGAACTTAAACTAAGAGAATATAAAAAATGAATGACGTTCTACACTTTATAAAAAAATCTGCAAGTGAGGATCATGTGAAAAGACTGAAAGGTAGAAGAATGAAATGTGTTCCTTTTTCCAGTTTTTTTATTGAACTTACATTTATCTCTAATAGTAATAAAGATCATTTGGGCGTGTAAATAAATATATCTTAGACAGCAGAAGCTGAACAAACTAAAAGTTGATTCCTGGTCTCATTATATCACAGAGATAAGGAAGAGCAAAAACAGTTTTAACTAGGAAAAAAATGGGGATTATGGCTTTTTGTTTTTATCCCCAGGAGCTGATGTTCTCTCTCAACCTCCTCCTCCATCACAATCTCTGCCTTAAGTTGCTATCTCTCTCTCTCTCTTCCTCCTTTTCATACCTCCCCTCTGTACCATCTACTGACTCCCCCCTCCCCTCTTTTCTCCCCTCCACCTCAAAGCTGTCAGGATGTCGCCTCCTTCGGTCTGAGGCTGAATGGGGGGATTTGGCAGCGCTCCCCCTCTCGCTCGCTGCTGCCGTTTAAGAGCACACATGTTTATGCACCAAATCTCCGCACTTTGTGTTTCACCGCGTCAAGGCACAGGCTCAACCCTGGATTGATGCGCCCTGGCAGCCCCCTCTGTACTTGCTCTGAGGGAGAAGGGGGGCAACGGAGCAAACTGGAGAAGAAGAGAAAGCGAGCAGGAGGAAATCTGGAGTGAAGAGGAAATGATTTCTGATTTTCAACACAGGCTTTGTGGTCGTGGAAAGCTGTGTGTGTGTGTTTGTGTGTGTGTGTGTGTGTGTGTGTGTGTGTGTGTGTGTGTGTGTGTGTGTGTTTTTAAGTCCATTGATGAGAATAAGAGGAGGGGAGATTGTGCTATCCACTGCCTGAAGGCTGTGCTCAGCCTATATATTTAAGCCCCCACTGTTCCTTGCTTAACAATAACGCCTACAAGTTTTAATTTAATTCTGCCTTGTTTTTTTATTTAACTAAATAATCCACTTCCATTTTCTGTTTCACAGCTGGAGAAATAAATCTAATCTTATCAAATGGCAAAGTGGGTGTGGGGTTTGTCACTTAAGAGTTTTTATTTATTTTATATTCCTTTTTCTTTTTTATCTTCAAGGCAATGTGTAATACTGATAGAGACAGAAGTGTGTGTTGTTTGCATGAGGCCATGCAGGGCAAGGGGACATGTATGTGGAGGTCTTGAGAACATGCATGTGTTTTTGTTGTTTTGCGGTCCTGTCATACACGTGCAACCGTCCGTGTTTGTGTGTGTGTGAAGTTTGGAGAAGGGAGAAGTGAGATAAGACGGAAGAGCCCAACAAGATGTCAAAGTGAGACAATGGCAGTGAATGAGGAGAAGAAGGAAAGATTAAGCGAGTTGAGGGAAGAGACGGGAAGAAAGTGGAAGAATAACAGTGCTGCTTGAGGTTTGAGGCGTCCTGCCAGCTGGCCTGTGGCCATGCTAGTTGTGGCGAGGTTCCTAAACATCCTACAACCCAGCAGCCTCCGTTTAGCGGCATGCAGCCTACACTCACACACACAGTCATTACCAGACCACAACTCACCACCTATTTATAGAGCCCCTTTAACATCCATTTTCGATATTGATCCAATGTGTATACAGCAGCTTTTCGAAAAAGTTGTTTTCTTTTGTGCAAATTGATTTCATAGTTAGTCTGATTCATTTCATTTCTTTTCGTTGACAACAGAGGAGGCTTGTCACACATTGGTTTGTGTCCAGAGCCACTTTCACACTTTTAGTTTGAATGTCGCAAGTTGATGCCCTTTATCTTTTCAATGACATCAGCGGGCAATGACCATGACCAAGATGTCACAAGAGTTTGTGGCAATAGAGTCGACGCTGGTGTCAATGTTTGCAAACAGAGACATGTGATCTCCTCTGCACCATTCCTCGCCTGAATCCTACGGAGCATTTATTGCTGTTGTGAACGCGTCTGAGCGGAGAATCTCCCGCTGTGTTGATCATATGTGAAAAGAAACCTCTTGAGAAAGTCCGGATCCTATTCCCCGGAGTTCCTCCAGAGGTCATGCCTGAAAACGGCATAGAGAGGGTGAGCCGCTCATTAACATCTCTGTCAGCTGACGTGAAAGAACAGTTTGGCACAAATCGTTTTGAAAGACCAATGGGGAAAGTCCAACACGAACAATGGTGGTACTTCATCCCTCACTCAGTCACATTCACATTTATAGGGCTTGGACAAAAGTCAGATTGTTGACTTAGTTTTGGACTTCTGTGTTCAAACCTTTTCACAAATGGAGAATTGTGAGCATGAAGTCATATGAAGTTAAAGATTGGACAGGTTTAGTTAAATCATCATACATCAACCAATAAAATACAATAAAATCATGTCTACTAGGATGGACTAGAGGTGGTTATTTAGGCTCCAGGAGATGCTTCAGCGCTAAACCAAAAGCAAGCTTTGACCTTTGAGAGTGTGTGTGTATTTTGTCATAATTACCCCTAGATCTCTGAGTTATAAACTTGTTATATGAGGTCACAGTGACCTTGACCTCTGCCCCAAACCTTCATCCTTGACTCTGAGTAAACGTTTTTGCCGAATGTGGAGAATTTCCCTCACGACATTCCTGCGATATCATGTTCACGAGAGAGAGAGAGAGATGGCCGGACAACTTAAAAAACATAATGCCTCTGGCCACAGCTGTGGCCTGCGCCGTGCCATAAAAACACTCCAGTGGCATATGTTGTGCACAATATGCTGCTACAATTGTTTGAATACAGAGAAATAATCTGTTGTACATTACGTGACATGACTTGTGCTTTCATCGATGTAGTCTGCACGCAGGAGCACCTTATGTTGTGAACTTGTCTTTGTGTGCGAGTGCTTTTCGTGGCAACCCCTGTTACCAAAACCACCGCTGTGAATCCCCCCCTCACACACACAAACACACACACACACACACACACGCAGACACTCACACACTCCTTTTCTCACTATGGGAACACACTGGCACACAGATGGTTAAGCCCACCCTTGTGATGAGTGGGAAGGGTGGGAGGTGGGTGGGAGGGGTGGCTGCAGATGGCACAGAGGGCATCGCCAATCAGCCTACACGTACACGTACACACACATACACACACACACACAGAAAAACATAAAACACATCTACAAAGGGGATGAGTGAATGATCTTTGATGAGATGTTTGTATGTATAGTGTGTATAGATGGAAGTTGTAGGTGGGTGTGCGAGTCCTGCCCTCTCGGGGCGCGTTGTGCACTGTGTACGTGCGATGCCTGGCGTTGATCTAGTGTGGCACACAAAGCCCATGCATCTCGCTGGCACCTCTGCCCACGTCCTGCCACACTGAGAGGCACGGCTAGGCCTGCCAGAGGGACCTGGCAACACAGTATGTGCGTCTCGGAGAGCAAGTCTTTGAGGTATATGCACATATATAGATCAATGTTGTGTGTTTCTATGAATTGTGTCATTGTGAGTTCATTTTTCTCGAGATGCATGGGACCAAATACAGTCTGTATAAATGGGGCTGATTTTGAAGTTGTGTGTGTTTAAGTATGCATATACTGTGACCCATCTAAACATCACACACACAGACACACACACCAGCAAAAACACCGGTACCCCCTCTCATTAAGAAGACCCTACCCTGTGTCTCTAATGGCTACGCCTTTGATATGCAATGACGACTAATTCCCTCCTGTGTTCCACTCTCTGCAGACAGCGCAGTCATTAGACCACGGACACGGACACACACACACACACACAGTTGTGTTTGAGTAAGAATCTAATCATTTAACCCGTCCTGAGGTTCTGATTCTCATCTGTCTTCACCTTACGTTGTGAACCGTCTACCGGGGGACTTGCTGCACTCACTTGTGATGTAAATAGAACAATATTTACATAAAAACATTTGAATTTATCATTAAAAATGGTTCTTGTTGATGTGGAATGCATCCGTCTGCTCTTTAAGGCAATAAGGTGAAGCCTAATTTGCTCGTTGCACTGTTTGTCTTGTATGCATAAGTTATTCCACCGTCACTCTTACACTGTAATGAGGGACAAACATCCAAACATTCAAATGCACCTACTTTTAAAAAGAGTGAGGACAAACAGGATGCATTCAGCATCACAATTCAACCTTTGTTGTTAGGGTTAGAAACTCTCTGTAACATTGACACAGGGTGATCTGATGTGGATGTACAAATTTATAGAAACTCAATGTGACTGTTCCCTGCTACAGACCAACAACAGCAAAGTGCTTTTGTCAGTTGTTGCTCACTTGGGATTCTGCCTTTCTGGATGGGATCCTTTTTTTCTTTAAAGACGCACTGATAAAAGGAAATCGTTTTTCTAACTTCTAATCCTGTGTCCCTGTTTTTATTGATCTCTCTTGGCTTCTGTCAGATAGTGTGTATCTGTGCCTTTTGGAGTGTTGTGTACGTATGAAAGGATTTTTGAGTTCTGAACCGTAAATGAAATGATCGACGACACGATCGGAAGCACATATTGTATGTAAAAAGAACACTCACAAAAAAATCCTACATGAGACGAGATACACTGAATTTAATTCAACAATAAAGGTTAAGCTCCATAAACAATAGACACAACACTTCTGATCCTCCGATGAACTATTGTTTCAAGTCACTGCTCAGTCCAGCCGATAAAACAATTGTTTTAGTCCACTCTTTTATTGCTTTATCTTTTCTGTCTTATCCTTTACCTCTATTAGCCATCTGGGTTCTCACCCCTGTTACTAGCTATTGATTTACTTACCTTTCTTAGGTAAGAAAGGTACCCCCCCCCCCAATACACTCCCTCTCATTCCCATCATTCCAATGTGTCCCAAGATACCCACTCCTCACTTAACCTTAAACGTACACATTACCCTCATCTCCTCGCCTTCTCCTTCTGTTTCCCTTTGTTCCATCTGTCCCGTAATCCCACCCTCCATACAACTTGTTCTCTCTCAAACCTCACGTTGCTTTAACGTCTCTCTCTGAGCTTGCACTTGTCCTCCACCTCCTCCTCCCTCGGAATTCCCAGACCTGTTATCAGTCTTTTTCCTTGTCCTGAGTTTATTCTGTAGCCATTAACCTGGTGAAAAGTCTCACTGAACTCCGCAGAGCCTCCGTGTTTTCTCTGGAGGAGGTCCATGTGTGAACGCAAAAGTCTGAGTGAGAGGCTCCGCAGTCTCTGCTGACTTTCTCCGACAGGCCTCCTAGTCTAATGTCCGTAGAAATTCAGGAGAACCTGATGTGAGAACAAAGCGGAGGACACGCGATAAGAGCCCACACCGTTGTATGTGGCTGTAAATAAAATCATGTGACCTCCGCAGCTGCTCCACCTCTGGCTGGAATAATGCAGAGGATTTGTTGCTGTTGTGAATGTGTCTGTGCAGAAAACCTCCCGCTGTGTTGTGCATGTGTTAAAAGCAAACTGTGGATAAAGTCTGTGTCCGATCATCCGGACTTTATCCGCAGGTCAGGTGTGAAAACAGCTCGAGTCAGAGAAGGGGCTGGCTGTTAGTGGAGGACATGGAAAGGCTTTGTTTGATGCTGACAACACGTCTGCAAAAGTGGCCATTAAAAGATGATACTTGCAACGGTTGCCACAGTTACCAATTATCACCATGGCGTCAATAGGTGAAGGTGAGAAGCCAAGGCTCCGGTCAACTGTGGAGCGCTGCTCTGTTGCAGGATGAGAGCAGACAAACTGATTCATGACGGTAGGGGGTCACTCCGCTCTGCGTCTACCAATCGGCTTGTTGCTCCCTCACTGCGAGATAAACACTCAACACTCAACAACATCACGACTGTCGGCTCCAAAATGGTGGAACGAGCTCCCCAATGACATCAGAACAGCAGAGAGTCTACAAACTAAAAACACATCTCTTTTGACTATACCTTGAATAAAGCAGTTTGTAGTTTGGCTTTTTTGAAGAAATTCTACTTGCTTGATTCTCGTTGTTCTGGGTTTGTACCCTCGTGGTTGAACACACTTATTGTAAGTCGCTTTTGATAAAAGCGTCAGCTAAGTGAAATATAATGTGATGACAATCGCAGAGGCGGAGCCAAAGGGGATGACTGGGAGGTAATGTCTTGAAGTCTGATTGACCACGATCTGTGCCACTCCACATCTTTGACATGGTCGCCGATGGCTTGTGTTGAGAAGCTGACAACACCTCCGAGGGCTAAGTGTGTTTCATGTTGCCTGGTTCCCTGGATGACAGAAAGTGCCACTTATGGTTGTTTCCAGCTCAGACAATCAAACTCTGAACCACCTGAACTGTTGCAATTTGACATGCATCCACAAAAAAGTGTTAATCATAAAGTGTAACTGCAACAGAGAAGAGTATCCATCCACCAAATGAGGCCAAAAAAAACAGCACGAAAGAACATTACTTTTAACGTTCATTAGAAGCTTTCTGCACTTAAGATGATCCCATCCTTTAAATTCAGTTTGTTTGTAAAATTTGATCCTTATTAATATCAAGTTTCAGGTCAAAACTGGTAAAACCAATGGTACCAAAAAAGAACAAGTTCAGGTCAACAACTCTTGTGAGGTTTGATTGTAATTTGTTCTCATGCAGGCCAGAGGCACGCGCCGGCTTTTTGGTAACTTCCCTGTTCTTAAGATGTCATGGTCATCAGTAGTCATGTGACTTGTCAATGAGTCAAATCTGTGATCTGTGAGTATTGATGTATCCTCTTTTTAGTGTCAGTAAATAATGTTCAATAACGGTTGCATTTTGATTTGAACTTTGATGCCTTTTCCGATATAATCTTTTCATATTCATATAACATGTTTAGGAACGAGTAAGAGTAAGTTCAGTCAGACTGAAGGGCTACATGCTATCTGCATGGCTGAAAGTAAAAGCAAGTGACAGAATGAGTCAGAATGGATCTTGGCTTCATGAGTTTGAATTTGTTGACAAACCCGACAGATAATGTAGAAAGTAGATAAACTGTATTGTCTGTGTCCTTAAAGTTTTAACAAGCTGTAAATGCGTATCTTGATATTTCACTCAGTATCTTGACTTTTCACTCTGTCCTGAATTTTCCTGCAGATTAGAAACCAATCCAAACCAGTGCTGTTAGAATATCCAGTACAGACAGACAGGCTCTCACTAATCACCAGCACAATAGCTGTTTAATGCTGTTGTCACTGACACAGGGACGATTGGCACTGCAGCAGCATGAGTGCATGTTCCTTGACCTGTGTGTCGGCTGTTTGCTTATGTCTACATGTGTGTGCACATACGTGTATCTGCATGTTTATGTGTATCCACAGCACCGGGCTGCAGTGAAGTGAAGAGTGAATGCATTAAAAGGGCTGCTGGGGAGCCCAGCGCGCTCATTGCCCGCGATAATGAGGATGTTTTCTGTCTTCAGTTCAATCGGTGCTCGCGGCTCTCTGAGACGGGAGAGCCTAGCAGATGCATGGCACATAGCAGATGTGTGCTATTGGAGTGACATCTGAAAGTAAAACTCTAGAGCCTTATTTTTTTTCTACGACATTGTGTGCTGCTGTTTAGATGCCTGCGATTTCCTGGCGCCGAGCGACGGCGACAACGGCAACTCCGGGAACAAGAAAAGGCTGAAAAGAAAGAGGGGGAGAGAGAAAGGAGGAAATCTTTGGCAAGGCCTCATCTTTGAAGTGATTTGGAGGGAGATGACATGCGAAATTAGAGAGTAGCGTTTTCGCCCTCTCCACTTTGACTACACATTAAACGCAACAGGGAGAAATGTCTCCCCACAAAGATAAATGGGGTGGGGGGGCGCATGGCGGTCTCTAAACAACACAGATTACCTTGTCTGCGTGCTTTCAGAATCTGTTAGGGGTTTTCAAGATGTTTGATTAAAGTTCTGTTGCCTTTTTTTTCTCCGATGCAGGTGCCTATAACTTTCCAACTGTTCAGTTACAACTTTTCAAAAGCCCAAGTGGAAAAAAAAGAGAGACTCCTTTTTCTCTTCAATCGTCTCGCAGCCAATCAAAAACAGTTCCTTGGCCAAAAACACTACACAGAAACGATGCGGACAAAGCAGTTGTTGGATACAAAAGGCAAGATATCTGAAAGAATAAATGGCTGAGATTTATACATTCTTTCACTGTATAATATCTGACAGGGAAAATGTTTAATTGTACAAATGGTGTTTCTCTGGCTCATAATCACAGGGTGTGTGGCTGCTGTGTAGATCTAAGTTCAGATCCTATACTTATTCCCCATTCGTCCTCATATGGTTCTTTATGGCACAATATCAGAGCCATATGGTTTATTATTCTTGACTTAATATAGTATCACCATCTATTATGGTATGGATTTAACAGGGGTCAAATCAACATGAGGATTCCAGCAGTAATTACTTCCACAACAAGATGCTTAGGTCGTCTGCTTCTAACAGCACCACGCAACACTATCCTCTGTTCGTACGGTGCAGATTGCATGAAAACAGAATATGTGAATAATAAAGCAAACTTTAATGAAAGGAGAGCAAATGGTATTGAACAAGGACCTGGAATCCAAAGAAGCGTTACAATAAAGATGATATGGAGAAACTACGAGGCACCACAACTTAGTTTTAAGATAAGTTATGAAAAGCTCCATTTGATCCCCAGACCTCAAAGAAGAGAAGGTGAAATGTCCAAAAAAGAGCAGAGAAAGTTATTTGTGATGAACAGAAAGAGTCTCTACGCACTGAGCTAATTGTGTAGGTGAAAGTTTAACAGATCAGTGGGCAGACGTTATGAACATAAGAGCTTTCTTCATTCACACACACACACACATATTTATTTGTGCCATTGGGAGCGATGCATTGTGCTCACATATATGGTGTGAGGCTGATCTTCAGGGAGTTTTATTGTTGTGCCCACGGGAGCAGATGTCGCTGGCACTTACTCAATACTTTCTCTCATTCTCTCTCTGTGTTTGCTCCCTCGCTCTCTCCATCTCCATTTCTTTTTTTTTATTCCATCTCTGCCTGTTCTTTTTTTTTCCTGCTGCGACCAGATGGAGAGATCCTCCGGTCCAAACCTTTTCTCACTCAGGATCACAATGCTCCGAGTCATGTGATCCAGCCCGCTATCTGTTGTCTCTCTCTGTCCCTGAGCACTGGCTCTTTCTCAGTGTCCTTTTCCCCCCCCTGACAAAGGCAGACAAAGGCCTTTCATTTCTTCTAGCCTGCTTGCTCTCCGTGTGTTTGTACTGTACCAAACTAGGCTCCCTCTCTCATTGTATCCCCTCCTTCTCCTTGCAAAGAAGGTGTCTAGGGGCCCCGGGGCCCCTAGCTCTGTGAAGAGGGCCTGCCTCAGCCCGGTGAGGGAGGCGGCAGAGGGGGTGTTGGTGGGAAGGGTTGGTGCGATGAGTGACGGAATGAGGGGGAAGAAGAAAGAGCAAAAGCGAGAGAGTATATTATTTCATTAAGTGCTTTGGAGCTCGGCAGGGATTGGGGAGTTAAACCTCGCGGCTCCGTGTGTGACAAGGGCACGACCTCCCGCAACCTGGGAACTCTATCCACGCACCGAGCCGCTTTCATCTGATGCAGGGGGTGTGTGAGAGCTCTCAGTCACTGGCGCTGGCCGGCTCGCTGAGCCCTAAGCTTTTTAGTCAGGGCCCGCTGAACGGAGGAGAAGGTGGCGAGAATGACTGAGAGGAGGGACAGAGGGGAGGGAGAGAAGGTAAAGCGTCTGTGGTGGCGGTGGGGGCGGAGGGCAGGGGTAGGTGAGGAGAGGAGAGGAGGGGGTGGTGGGGTTTGCCCAAGCCCCGGTAAGTAAGAATTGGGCATTGTCGCCAAGCAGAGCTGAGCAGAGCGAGTCCATTCTGTTGATCTGAGCAGGATCCCGGAGAAAACAAAACTGCATTGTTCCCCGCAGATGGAAGCCAGTGTCTCCTGGGTAACAGCATTAATCTCCCCTTTTCTCCTGCTTCCTCTCTTGTCGGGGCCATAATCGGTGGGCTCCTTTCAGCAGCCGAGCCAGCCTCAAAGCCCGGGCTCCTAACTAGCCTCCTAATTAGCTGCAATTACAATGAAGACAACATGATGAGATAATAGAAATTTGCAAAATAATGACATACCACGGGAAAATATTCCTCCTCCCCAAGCACCATTTTTTTCCCTCTGGGAGCGGCACAATGGAGAGCCGGGGCCCTTTTCTGAAAGCGGGGAGCTCAGAAAAAATGGTGGCACATTATGTGGCATAGAACCCTATTGTCTGCCTTCTGGTTGCTTCAATCAACAGGCCATTGTCTGGCTGCTTAAATCAAAATGACTCAAATACGGGCTCAGTAATGATGCCCTCTCAGCAGTGCATACTGAACAGAGAGGCAGACAGAGAGGAGAGGAGAGGAAGAGGGGAGAAGAGGGGAGCGATAAGGAGAGGAGAGACGAGAGGAAAGTGGAGAGGAGAGGAGAGGAAAGGAGAGGAAACATGGGAGGAGAGGAAGAGGGGAGGGGAGGAGAGGAGAGGAGAGGAAACATGGGAGTAGGGGAGGAAGGAGAGAAAGAGGAGAGGAGCATGTGACATGTAACTGGGAGTGAAATGATTACCAGACGGTGAGAAAAAGGCCCCGTCATCAAATATCCCGACAGAATCAGAAGGAAAGAACACGGCGTCTGGATTTAAGATGAGTTGTTCCTGTTACACGGCCGTTCTCATCTGGTCTCGTTGGATCGCATTAGGCAGTTGTCGGAGAAAACGCGGCTTCATGGAATCAAACACGAAGGAGAACAAGACGGCCAGGGTATGGAGGGGAGGGGGGAGGAGACGGAGGTAGACAGCAGGTGGTAGTCATGCACAGAGGAAGCTTTTTTAGCAACTCTGATCGGCATCAGGGGAAGTGGAGTTACTTTGTAAGTCCCTTGTGGCTGGAGCGAGGAATCGGTGGTCTGTGCTGTCAGGAGCAGTGCACCTGTCTGCTTCTCTGTTTGCGTCTGCCTGATTCCGTCTCTCTAATGAATCACAAGCATCCTTTTGGGATTCCTCTGCCACCCATTCACTTGGAGAAATGATATGGTCTATCTCTCTTCTGTCTCTCTCTCTCTCTCTCTCTGTCTCGCTCTCACACATACACACACACATACATACATACATACATTCTGTACAAATGTACAAAGTCGTGCATGCGTACCATCAGCTGATCAGATCAGGTGACTCCTTCAACCTTCAAACAACCCAGAGAGGAAGGCAGGATAATCCCACGCCTCACTCTTTCACTCTGTGCGTAAAATCCTTCCCTCAAAAACATGTTATTATTGTTTTCTGCAGAACAAGAGCCTCACTGCAAGGACCAGACCCAAGATCTGGATCCGTTCCTGATTCATTTCAAGATAGAATCATTTTGAGCAAATGATGTGAGGCGACTTCCTCTCACCTGTTGTCAGTTTCAACGCTCACACACACACAAACAGACACACAAACAGACACACACACACGCACACACACACACACACACACACACACACACAGCCAGACGGACATATTGACAGACAGGCAGTCAGACAAGAAACGCAGACAGACGGAGAGATAACACGCATATGGACTGACAGACAGACAGACAAGCAGACGGAGCCTAAAGCAAAGGTTATTACAGTATTGAGGAGAGGAGAGAAACAGTGTTTGAGAGTGTGTTTTTGGGGGTGTGTGTGTGTCAGTGTGTTTTGGGGTGTGTGTGTGTGTGTGTGTGTGTTTGTGTTATGGCAGCTGGCGGCTTCTGTTGTACAGCTGGACACCTGAAATACCACACACACACGATCAAAAATATGTTTTAATAACTGTGTTCATATGTGTGTGTGGCCTGAGTCCTGTTTGAACTAATCAATAATGCTGCTCTTTGGCAGCTTTTAGTCACTGTGATGTTTTACATCTAACACTACATCTGTCCTCTCATGTACTGTTCTGTAAAGAAAGAAAATAACCAAATCAATACCAAATCAATACCCAGCTGAAACCTCAAACTTTGAGACCTTAAGTAAAGTATAACGAAGTTGCTTGTTGTTATTTTCCAACATAAAACACAAGCACACTGATTCTATGTTATTATTATTATGTTAGAAACGTGCATGTGTAGCTTTTTAGGTGAGATAAATGACATTGATGTTTTAAAAGCATCGGAAACATTTCAATTAAAAATGTATTGGCCAAGGCTCACTAGAATAACATTTCAAAATAAATGTTTATTTGTTTGGAAAGATGATATCACGATGAAATCACATCAGGAGTCAGACTTTATCAGGTTAGGGATGTAGACGTCACAATCCACTTAATCTCACACTATCATCAGTTAGTCATGCTGTCAGAAACTCCAGTGTAATCCCATCTACAGACATAGGTATTAATTAGCAGGATGAAAGGGGGGGGGGGGGTCACATGCAGAGCTCCTTCCACCTTTAAAACCAGCGACTGCCGACGCTTCTTCCTCCTCCTCCGAAACACAAGAGGAGTCCCACGGAGTAATTAGCGCGTGTCAGATAAGTTGACAGGCTCGTTAACACGGCGCATCATCCGATACCGTCGCCTTTGTTTGTGTAGGCTTCTGAGAGGAAGTTAGCAGTCTAATTAGCATAATCACGACTGCTGATTTATATGGCTGTAATTAGCGAGCAGATTTGTGCGTGTTGTGGTCTGGTGGAGACGCGCCCTCGCTGAGGAGCAGGCTGGAGAGGAGATTCTCCAACGCTGTACAGTATGTCAAGCACACACACACACACACACATACACACGCAAATGATCCATCTTCACACACATTTACGACTATATTTACCACACAGGCAAGTGAAAAATGTATTCAATACTCTTTCAGTATAATATCCTGTGGAATAACATAGGATCAATATAATGACATCTGAGTAGCAGCTGTTATTGCAGGTTTGACTCACAAAGCACATTCACTTGTGTTAGATGCTTTCAAAGGTGAATAGTTTGAGTCTGGAGGATGGTTGTGTAACTTTAAACAGCTGTTGTGTCATCTAACTAAGTACTTTGATTTTTCTTTGATGATTTGAAAGGCTTTAAAGCGTGTGGTTTATGTATGGAGTGTGTGTGCATTTTTGAGGCACAGCTGCAGATGCATGATGGGAAAATAAAAGATTCTTCAATCCTGAAGTCGGACATACACTCTCGTTGGAAATAAAAGGCGACTTGAAGCTGATCGAATGCGTCTCAGTGAGTGAATGAGAGTGAAAAGGCAACACAGAGGCATGACCCGTCTGCAAAGTTGGCCTTAATTGCAGCAGACGTTCCCAGCAGGTCAGTGAATTAGTGCAGTTACTTCTCGCCACTACTGTAAAACCCTGGGGTCAATGGATTACCCACACACACGTACTGGACACACACATGCAAACGCGCACGACGCAGGGTGCCGTCAGGTGCATCTTCGCAGCTTCCTAGGAGACGCGGGTTGAAATTAGGGTCAAAGTTAATCTCCGAGCCAAACCAGCAAACACAGTGGCGCGCCACATAACTGCATCATCTGGAGACTGGGGGCGTGGGGTGTCCTGGTGGCACAGCACGCTAAAATACATTTTGTGACAGAGGCTGAATAATTGAGTCTCTTCACGCTGGTTCATTTATCAAGCCTGTGTGTTCTTTTCTGCCATCAGACAGAGACATGGTCTAAATAGGCTTGTTTAAAGTAATATCTACAGAGAAGACAAACCAGATGATGCAACAAGATAAACGTGTATTTGCCAAGATAAAAATTTTTGTATCAATGGAACTCAAAATTAGTGACTCTATAATTAAGAAGTGTAATAAATAATACAAATAAGATGAATATGTCTCCAGCCATTCTAAGACATGAACTGCATGAATTCTGATGAATCATTTATTTCTGTTTACAGCACATCAACACAAGTGATGGCTTTTCATCCTCAGATATTTGTATTCTTTATGTTTAGCATCTCGACAAAAATTTCTTTGACAAGCCCACTCACGCACAGTGAACTTTCCGGACATTGTCCTGCTGTCCTTGGGCTCACTCGGACATTTCCTTTGGACATTTCACCGACAGTGACTCAGACATTTTGCATTCTTACGCACAGCCCTTCCAGAAAACTTCAGGAGAATGTCCGGACCTCAGGGCACGTTAGGAAGCAGCTTATGAGTTATAAGCATTTCCACCAAAGAGTTTCTCCTTTAACTTATCACTTTTATCGTTACATTATTATAGTCGTCTCAAATGAAAGAAAAGAGGATATACATATTTGTAAAATGACGATTGCTTTCATTCCCAATGAATGTGTCAAATGCTTTGTCAATTAATCAATTCATTCCTGTCACTGTGGTGTCCAGAGGTAAAGATAACATATTTAAATAGCTTATAATATTAATATACAGTATTGCATAATATTGTGTCACATATTCATGCAAAAGATCGAAAATATAAGAATCTCCTCTCAGTGTAACCCTGTGGAGTTCAACAGCACAACAAACAAAAGCGTCCGAAATGGCCATTCAAATAAATCACCACCTTAATCAAACAAGAGTCAATAAAAACCTCAGACCCCTCATGAGGCAGGATTACTACAGGGCTGTTCTATTATGCTGCCTGAGATTTATAGGTGTAATTAATTAACTGCTATGTGAGGGTTTGTGTCACCGCATTTATTTTGAATTTGAGCTCAGCTGTTTTCTGATTTGGTATCTGACAAATATGAGCTATTGTCATCGGTAATATCATAATGTAAGTGCGACTTGGAAATTGGATGATAATGATGCGATGAAAGGCTGTTTTGGAACAGGCACTGCCCCGGTTACCCTTCTTTTAGGAAGGATCACAGGCTTAACTTCATATTCTGTAAATACCGTGGGTTTAAGTGTTGTCATGTGTTTACACGTGTGTGAGGTCTCACTGACTGGACGACACCATGTGTGTGGTTGTTGTTGTGTGTGCACGTGCATGTAAGTTGTAGATTGACTACATTAATGAATGCAGTGCAGATGAGTCCCCTCGGAGCTGTCT
This sequence comes from Platichthys flesus, assembly GCF_949316205.1. Classification (NCBI taxonomy): domain Eukaryota; kingdom Metazoa; phylum Chordata; class Actinopteri; order Pleuronectiformes; family Pleuronectidae; genus Platichthys; species Platichthys flesus. The sequence continues at coordinate 6,275,575 of NC_084967.1, read as the reverse complement.
AATTAGACATTAGCATGGAGATGTAATTACCTGAGAGGGCTCAACACATTTCACTTAACTGCTCTCCCTCCTGCATGGCAGACCTGCGCTGAGCAGGTAGGACTCACACTGAGAGTGTGAGTCCACCTGTCTGCACGTGCAGTTGTTTCTATTTGTACATGCTCCGTCTCCTATGTAGCAGCAGATTGGGGAGAGCCCTTTCATTTGCTCCTAAACACATGCCCCTGCTTTACTCCTGTATTCCTCCCCTCCATCTCTTCCTCTTCTCATCTCAATCGCTCCTGCTTTTTTCACTCATCTGTGATACACTGGGGCTCGTCCTGTGTTTCTTTTTCCACCTCCCACGCTTTCCCCTCTCTTTCTAGTCTGGGTCGAAAAGTGCATTAGGCCTGTGTTACCAAGCGACATGGGTTCGATTCTTGATCAATATCCACCACTCAGCTGTTGAAAAAAAAAGAGAGAGACGCCTCTCTGCTCTTCAGTGTCCAGAAGCATCTCCTCCTCTTGGAGAGGAGAAAGAGAGAGAGCCCAGATCCCAGAGATTGTTTGCCAACATCGTCATGGCAACCATCGCTGCCAACCTTGACACGGGAGTTGCATTGTCTGGGATCCTAATGTTAGATAAATAAATTATAAAACCTCTGTCGCAAACACACGCACACATAATTACATAAATACATTGAATAACTTATGACAACATTAATGATATAAGCCCTTAAATATAAAAATGACATACACACACACACATTCAGAGTCATACACACACAATCACTTATACAATAAATAACATATAACAATAGTAAGTAAATATGCCCTTAAATCTAAAAATTATGTAAAAATCCTAAGAGTCATACACAAGAGTCATACACAAGCGTCATACACACACACACACACACACAATCATACACACACACGCACAATCTGAGTCATACAGACACACACACACACTCATAGATTGGGTTCATACAATACAATTTGCATCCTCTTTGATAAAAAAACAGACTGTTAGGCCGAGCCCGGAAGAAACTGTCGATACAATCTGTAAGACAACAGATTGTGAGAACCCCGTGAACTCCGATACAGCCCGCAACACACCTCTCAAAGCGCCAGGAAGAAATCCATGGGTCGCTGTAAGCATTGTCTTCTTATCTGCAGATGGTTCTGTCCAGTTTCCAATGAGGATCGATAGCATTAGCATGTCTGACAGAAAGAGAGAGAGAAAGGGGAGGGAGGGAGGACGCAGGAGGATAAACCGAACGACGAGGGAAAGTCGTGTTTACTGCAGCTAAAGACTTAAAGTCAGAGTGACAGCCTCTGCAAAAGATTGTCAGCAGAGGAAATATAATGTTTGTTCCCACGCTGATCTAATAAACTGCTTATGCACATTTTTAATGAACTGAATGAAGCAAATGTTTATCAGTTAATTCTCTCACAGAGTACAGTAGAGGGATGAAGGCTGTTTAACATCAACATGTATGGAGGTGGAATCTGGCTTCTTTAACTGCTCGGAGCGTAAATAACTTATACAAAGTTTATAATGGAAGTGTATGAGAATGTAGAAAAAGATGGACGGCCTGACAGCTCCCACAAATGAAGAAAAATCCTCTTGATTAACCTCTAGTGGCTGGATGCAGTACAAATCATACCCCCCCCCCCCCCCCCCCCTCACAGTACATGTTAAATATTTTTTTCCAAGGATGCTTTCTTCATCTTGGGCTCTCATCACACTGATGTACATCATTTTCACACCACTCAGACACTTGTAGCTTTACAGGATGACACATGTAAGACCTTCTCTATTTATCTGTTATCTGAAATAAGTTTAAACCTGACGGTAAGCAGAATGAATATACATATCTTTTCATTTCTATTCCCATTATTGAAAAGAGATTTACGGTAGCCTTCATAATTCCTGCAGTAATGCTGGTGATGTACTTATTAGTGCGGCTTTGAAGACCTCGTAAAGACCAATATAATGGAAGTAATTTATGTAACTGTAACTCACATTCTCCCTTGTTACGGAGTGAATGTACATTCACATATGTCTCCATCATTTGTTCTAGTATTTAAGTATGACAACAGTATAAAACCAGTCAGAGATGGTCTATTATGTCTTTACAAGTACAACAATTAGATTTTCACTGTCCTTCAGCCCATCAGAGAAAAAGATTAACTGAGCAAAAGTTGTAATTCCGCAGCACTGAAGTTGAATGTTGGTGCCTATAGCGCGGCGGCTACGAGAGAATGCTAATGGAATCATGAAGCAGCTTATCATGTGAATGGGAACAATAATGAAGAGACAAAGCAGAGACAAATCCATTGTAAGTGAGGTGGAATTATGTCGGCTCAGTGGATTATAAAAGGCCTTGATCCAGTGGGAGTTGAAAAACATGGCTTCAGTTCTCACACGTTTCCACACACTGGCATAAATACATTCACGCGCAGATCCACGCGCATGCACACACACTACAATATGTCAGGGACACAAAGGCATTAATACACACTAATATAACAACACATGCACGCTCATATGCATATTATACAACTGCACACACACACACAGTCACACAGAAACAGGCGCACAGGCGCACACTGATGAACGTCAAACCTTGATATCTACTCGTGCTGCCAGATAATTGAATTAATTCAGCCGAGGAACAACTTCACAGATTAGCGACTTAACTTTTCAATAATAAGAAAAAACTCAGCCACGCATGATAATTACATTTGTCTCAAATGAGGGCAGCCGTCAAAATGTATCATGCACTGCCATGCGGCCATATATTAACCCACACGCTGGCTTGCATGCGCGCACTCGCATGCGCGCACCCCCCCCCCCCCCCCCCCCCCCCCCTGAAGAGGCTGAGCTGCAAAACACTGCTTTGCCGTTTGTCCTGATTAGATTTTCAGGGAGGTTATTGAGCAAACCGGTGTCACATAGACATGATTGCATGTTTTGTTTTCTGTCAAATTATTGGATTTTTACGCATAAAAAATAAAGATTTCCCATATAAAAGCTAGAATCAGTCAAATCTACAGGCAAATCTCAAGAACAATCTGGTTGAACTCTCTAGTGGCCGTGCTGAATGTTTTTAAGAGGCAATGGTAATTCCTGGTGCACAATGCATCTTGGGATAGGTTGGACCAAGAAGGATCCACCCCGTCTGGGCCTTTGTCTCTCGGGGATAAAAGTATCCACTTGTCGGCTGCAAATGAAGGCGCCTTGTCTAGATGTGTCACTGTGAGGCCTTCAATTGCAGCCTCCGCCGGATGCCACCTCTGAATCGAGACATCACGAGCATGCATCAATCTGCTGAACACTAAAATAAACACAACACAACAAGCAGACTCGGTGCAGCAGCCGACCAGACTTGGTATGGTCACAACTTCTCTCTCGACCTCTATTTTTTAATTCTTCACCCACAACAGCTCCTGTTTCCTTTCAAAAATAAGTTTTGTTGCCTGGCAGTTTGCATTGGTTTGTATGTGGATTCAAATAAACATGGCCTTGAGAGGCAAGTCTGTCCTTCTTAAGCAGGAGACAAACTTTCTTTTGACAACGTGTGTGCATCAGGGCTGCATTGCATATCCTGTGTTCATTTGGCGAGTCGGTTGTGCGTGTTAATAAGAAATTAATGCAATACGCACATGAAAGGTAGGGGCAGTGTAGGACACTTTTCGATGTGCGACATCAACAAACATTTTTAGGTCTCAGTATGAAATGTAGGCTGAACCCTTCCAGTGTCACCACGTCTTTCTGCATGTGCCCTCTTATACGCAGTGTGTCCACAGGGTGTGTTCAGATACAGTATTGCCGTTTAGGCAGTTGCTTGAAAAACAATGATAGAATTGGGCTGTATTGAAAGATAAGTGTTTCTGATCTGTCTGGAATTTTGCATGAGCCAGGTCATATAGCAGTATGATCCTTATTCTTACCTTCACTGTCAACCTGAGTGGCTGAGGGGCCTGTTAGTCATTAATGTTTGCTTATGTCCTTGTGAGGTCACTGGGTTCTCACAAAAATAGAAAAATAGCATCTTCATACTCAACAAACAAACACACACACACACACACACACACTCAGTCATGAGCAGCATGTAGCAGCGGACGGCCAGCCATAGGGAGGTGAGAAAGGTACGATGTATATTTCACGGCCCCTGGGACACTGAATTGTGAAACTGCAAAAACAAGCCATAAAAATTCCAGAGGGCGCATTGAAATCCTTGCTGGGCTCCACTCCTTCCCTCTCCCCCTCCTGTCCCCTCTCCATCCCTCTCTTCCTCCCTCTCTCTCTCAATCTACTGTCTCCCTCTCCCATTTCTGTCTATTGTTGGTACAAAGCATCCCATTCAGGCCCCGATGACTTCTCTTGTTGCAGACAGCAGTAGGCTTAGCGGACAATGGCCGCACGGAAACAAAAGGCAATTTATTAAGCTAGAGAGCGACACAGAGAGAGATGGAGGGAGAGAGAGAGGGGAAGACGGAGAGAAAGAGTGGCACTCTGCACTCCATTGTGGCTGGACTCACATCTGGTGGCCATGTGTGACCGGAGCAGCAGGGCTAATGATGGGCTTCCTGAGGCCAGCTCAATTAGGCCAGGCCTCACCGGACTCCCAGAGAGAGGCAGAAAGAGAGATGACTATCGACATGCTGGTTCCCTATTCGTGTGTATTTGTGTATATGAGTCAATCTGCGCCATATACAGCCGTCTCCAGCTTGGATGTGTGCAAGTGTGTCCCATACATGCACGAATGTGGGTTTTCAGGTATTTGTGTGCGTGTAAATCTCTGCTGACACACTCCTGAGCACTGTCCTCCTTGTTCTTTAGTCCAAGTGACACCTCCCCTCACATACACACATACACACACACACACACACCCTCCTCCTGAGTTGGCTAAAACTAACTAACAAGCCGTAAAGCCATTAACGGCCTGGGCGCTGCTTTGATGGCCAAACTCACGATTTCCAACATGCTTAAAAACTACACAGGGGGGAGGACAAAAATGTTGAGAGACTGCCACCGTGTCCTCAGGCGTGTGTGTGTGTCTGTGTGTGTGTGTTCGATGTCTGGTGTGTGTATGTGTGCGTGTGCGTTACAACTGCAACCAGATAAGCACCAAATCAGATGGGTTCCTGTGACACTACCATTGCTTATTATTCCTGCCCTGCAAACTGTTCACCCTAGAAGACACAGACCAAAAAAATACAAACCTAATAAACAGCAAAGAAAAGCCCATCTGTCTGGGCTAATACAAGGCTTTATTGGGGAAATTTGATGCCAATTCTTTTCATAATCACGTGTTACTGGTCAGATGTGTACAATCAGTAGTGCATAAGCAATTGCACAAACAAGAGCGAGGGTCATCCGAGGATTTCAGTTTTGGAACAGCGGCATAACAACACCAACAACGTGGGGATTGTCATTGTGCTAGTCTGTGACCTCTGACAGGGGAATGCATTCAAAAGACATGGTAAGGTCATGGAGCCTCGTTGGGTTTCACAATTTGCAGCCAATTCCTTAAGATACAGGTTCATTTGTGTAAAATAGGCTAGACTCCTAGATGGAGGAATGTCATCTATGAATCCCAAATACCTTCTGTGAGAAGGAGGAGTAGTAGTTGACAGTTTGTGGTGAGGCTGCAGATTTTTTCTAGATTTGTGCTCTTTAGCTTTCTCTAGTATGATTTAGTTTTCTTGCATTTCCCAGGATTATTGTTGTCTTTCTGTAAAAAACTGCAAATTCGTTTCATATACTCCTGCTTCGTCAGCGACACGTTCACATGACTGATGTTGCTAGAATCACCAGCAAATACAATATTTAAAAATGGGCCTCTTCTGATTCAGAAAAGTCAAATCACCAGTGATAGGAGGACAATATCTAAAAACACAAAAAAATATTAGCACACGTGTCATTAACTACCAAAATCAAACTAATTTGATTAACCCTAATCATGGGACCTCACTTTCCCCCAAAGCATGACGGATTATAACGTTTTACATATCACAGATTTTGCAGATTAAAAATGTGAGGTAGCGTAAGGGAGGCTGCACAGAGGAATGGACAGGTTCATGAGGTTGTTCTGAACAAATGTATGTTAGTTATTAATTATTAAATATCAACTCTGTCAACAGGTGGAGCGGCAGCAGAGGCTCTGATTAGCAGCTCATGGTGGCTATTATATTGAAATGCTTAGTGGCCCCAACTGCCACAATGTGCGGCGAGATAACTATTATGTATTAAATTTTTGATTTATCTGAACAAGATCATGCAAATAACAATCTCCTGCAGCTATTTATGGGAAGTACCTTGGTGCAACCAACTGTGGTTATGACATATGACACTGCATATAATGAGAAGTCATCCCGGGCATACAACATGATGAGACTAAAGACAGAAAAAAATAAATTGCTCAAATTATTCTGGTTTTCGTTTTGGATTGATTTGAACTGGATCATGCAAACAACAATCTCCTGCGGGTGGTTAAGAAACATCCCTCACCCACCATCTCACCCGTTGTCACCATATTTTGCACTGTATGTCCATAACATAATGACAATCATCAATAATCATCAATGTGATGGGGTGGAAGACAGCGGCATAGCTTTAAATACAAATGATAAAGCTTCTAACAATATAAATATATAATACAAATATTAAAATGAAAATGACAGGAAAATAAACATCTCTGGTTGATGAAGATGTCTGGAGAGTTTGTGGTGATAAGAGCCAACGCCGGTGTTAAGAAAATCAGGTGATCTCTACAGCGGAGTTAATAATGATGTGGAGGATTTGATGCTCTTTTGAAAGCGTCTGTGCAGAGAACCCCCCCGCTGTGTTGTGAATGTGTTCAAAGTGAACTGCGGGTAAGCACTGTGTCCAATTCTCTGGACTTAACGCAGGTCTTTTCTGGAAATGGCTGTATTCTACTTTAGGAACTGGGATTTCAGTGAATCTCAAGTGGGCCCGAAGAACTGAAAGAGACTCTCCACAGGAAAGCAGCTGATGAGGTTATGATCAGACTGTGTGTGGGGGGGGGGGGGGGGGGGTTTGTGGTGAAGGCTGTTAGAGCAGCAGAGCTACAACATAGCTCAAGTTGCAGTCTACAGACATCAGTGAACTAGAACACACCTGAGAGGAGACACTGAGTTTGGTCTGAGTCCAGAAACACTCAATCCAACCTCTGTCCACATCACCCGCACTCTCTCTCTCACGCTGTAAATCAATGGTAGTCAACTGGCGCGTTCGATCCCCGTCCGTTTTCACTTGCTTCTTTTGTGTGTCTCTGCAGATGGTTTCCGTGGTTACATGAGCTCCCTCTCTGGAGGGGAAGTAGTTCTTTAAAGCTGGAGAAAATCTCGGGCTGCGGGCACACCATCGCCACCTCATGTAGCTATCAAGAGAGTTGATTATTTAATCTTATTGACTAACTAGATTTTCTAGAATTGGACCTGGAGACACACAAAGTGCACAAGCAATGCCTTTTAAAAGATTTAGGCATCTGATGTTACCTGTTGGGCTCCTGCTCACCCCTGTGACCCTTACAGGGTAAGCGGTATATATAATGGATGCATGGATGTTGCCTATGAAAGCTAATGTATTCGGCCATTGTTTTCCATAGTGCACGAAACGGCATGCAACAACAAATGCAGTAGCCTAAAGAGCTTTTCATGGTTATGAAGGACAAACTGTTCCACCTGTTACAAGGCTACAACACAAACCACTGGCCCTTCTCCTCTCCGTCCCTACAGGAAATGAGCGGGGGCGAATAAGCCGAGATAATTACAGACCAAACAAAAGCTGTCAGCTTTCTACATCGACCCCCACCATGGCCCACCCCCTGTACCAGCACAACACAGTTTTCTATATTCTGTGTCCACTCGGTGAACAGTGTGATCCAAAGCGTGCCGGAACAGCTTCATACACCCATTCTCCTCGTCTATCCTTCTTCTCGCTCCCTTTGCTTTCCCCAGAACAAAGCGTGTTAACCTTGAGCTGCAAAACAGCTTTCCGCTTGCGTCTGAGGACATATTAGGAAAGTGATTAAGTGAGATTGATGGTACTTTAATTCCCTGACAAAAATAATCGCTTCTTCCTGTTGTTTAATCTTCAATCTTCATTACATGGGGGAGACTCAAGAGACTATGGTTTTTTAGCCAAAAGAAGGCCATGCTAACAAAGGACACCATCAAGGATGGTGTATCTACATGTTCAATCAAAATGAATTGTAATTGAAAGTCCAAAGGAGGGTTTGGGAATGCAGCAAACAAAAGTTTGTTGAGAAATTTGAAGGTAATTCTTTAAGAAGATGAGTTTGATGATGTGGCTGCAGTTTCGTCTGCATCTGCAAAGTCATTCTCCCTCTGTGTGGGGTGATCCAAGCTTCTCTGTCCTTCTTTAGTGCATGTGAGCCCTTCCCTGGCCCAGTCCATGACAGGGCCAGAAAACGTATACGAATCACGCCTCATAGGCTGTCCTTCCATAACCCTTCACTAGAGTGAGGGAAATCTCAAGAAAAAAAACTATTGAGAGGGGAAGAAAACACGCAGAACCTCAGGGAGAGTCAAAAGTGGGGGACAACTCTCTCAGGACAGACAGAGGTGTACATCAACAGCCTAGGCACAATACCATTAGTTAACTTGCTGTTGGTAATATTATGAATCTGTTGGCATATGCTGCTTTCACTTCTACTGCATGGCTCAGAATCATACAATGGCGATGCTGGATGGTTTCCTTGTTGGCTCTCAGCGTAACTTAATTCAGTTGGGCTTCTGGTTGTGTGTTTAGGGGCCACTTTCAATGGGATTCGCCTCGCTGATGAGGAGTTGTAGCCAAAGGGAGGCCAGAGTTGTGGCTGACAACCCATTTGTTTTGACCTGATATGCTTGTGCTCTAGAGTGATATCTAGAAGCAGTGAATATTATGTCTAGAACCTTTAAAAAGTCTTGCCTTTTCTCAACTGGGACAAAGTTTGTTTTTGGAAACAGAGAGTTGTCAAAAGACAGCAGTCATTTACATTTTCCCCTGAAGCTCCGTAGCTTGTTTGAGAGTAGCTGGACAAGTTTACACACTCTTACAAAAACTGACCTTTAACCTCCCCATTGTGGGATGAAACGACCACACCATCGCAGGGGAGGTTCCCTTCTTGGCTACAACAAAAGTAGTCTTTCAAGTGGCACAGGTTTGATTCTGTCTCTTTTGCTGGATGGAGTGTCCTTGAGCAAACATTTTCCAGAGGCACTGTTCCAAGCTGACCCTGCACACTCACTTCCCAGTGGAGAGCAGCAAGAAAACATACCATTTCTCTTTTGGGTGATCAATAACGCGAGGGGAATAAAGGCGATAGATGCAGCTTTGGCTACTCGCCCCTACAGTACAGAAGGTCAGAACACAGGGTCAGCTAGAGAGCAGCCCTCTCGCAGCTGTCAGGGATTCACTGTCTTGCTCAAGGACACTTCAGCAGGGAGGGTTTGCTTGCCGAGATGCGGCCGGGCTTCTTCATCGAGTGTGGCGTCCTCGCTCCCTACAACCCCCAGCTGCTCTCAAATAATTCATTTAAATCAAATTCAATGCTGAGGCAGGCAGTAAACAAGCGTGCTGAATGCCCGTTTGGAGCAACAAGGTCTTACATTTAGGAATGAATGTGAAAGCTCATTTAAAATATTAACCAAAGAAACGTTTCCTTTTCAATGGTTATCAAAGGATTCTGAGCGTCGATATTTGTTTTTCTTTGTCTAACCTTTTAACTATGCGATACGCAGGTTATATGTGAAACTTTTAAAGTATCAACTTATTTGACTGATGATATACAACATGAAATCAAAAACACACACCAACTAACAGTAAATATTGTCCCTTTTCTGAGTTAAACACATGAGAGAAAAAAGTTCCAATATTTTCTGCCTTGTTAACACCGGGCCCCTGTTCGTCCTCTTCCTTTTTTCTTTCCAGTGACATTCAGCCAATTTTCTATGTCCGACTAATGATTGACTGCAAATAGAGGGACAGTCAATGCAACAAACAGCACATGTGGATTAAAGGGGTCCTGCTGTGTCCTGGCGACATTTTGACACTGTATGTGCATGTGTTAGCGAGCCAGTTTGCGTCGGCGTGTGGGTGTGTGCGTTTGTGCATAAATACACATGTGAAGAATTGACTATCCTTGACTATAGTCGCCCCTCTGTACAATAGGAACTGTAGCGCAAACAAAAACAATCCTTTTAATCTAGCACATCTCAGGGAGGGCTTGGCTTGGGTGGGTGGGTGGAAGAAACAACTGGGACTTGCTCTCTCTCTCTCTCTTGTTTTCCCTCCATCTCTCTCAATGAGGCGTCAAGGTCTGCTTTGGTGTACAGTTAGTAAGTTTACTCACTATCAAAGCAAACCCAACCTTCTGAGCTTTCTAATATAGTTATGTGTGTCTTCGCTCCATGGTTTGGTGCCGGGGAAAAAAATGGATTGATGGGTTTTTTCTTATTGTAAGTTCCTAATAACTGAACTGCCTTGGGAGAAAGTTAAACAACCTGTTCATAAACTTCATTCTGTTCTGAATCCTTTATTCTCCACTGTTTCTTCTTGTACTCTTTTCTTCACATCTGCACACAATAACTGTGATAACAGCTGCCATTGTGGACATGCAATAATCACTCCTGCTTCCAAATAGTACTCGGCACTAAATCCATGCCTACCGGATACCACTACACGCGGATCCAACACAAGTTTGATACAGTTTATCACCAAGAGACGAGGGGGTAGGAAAAGAGACAGCTGCGAAGGAAGAGAGAAAACAAGGAATTGAGGGAGAATAGATGAGGAGGAGAAGAAGGAGGGAGGAGTAAGGGGGTCAACGGAGGTAGAAAAGAAGGGATGAATGCAGCCCCTGTTCCTTTTCCCACTGTCTCAAACAAGGCCTGGGTAAACAGGAAGTACAGCTGCGCTCTTCTGTCCGTGTCACTTTCTCTTTTTTCCTTTTTTACCTCCTGCACCCTCCCAGCCTTTTTCTCCGGCCTGTCGAAAAGCAAGGATCATTCCTCTTCCCCTCAAAACTGTTGCATTTACCTCATCTGCTGCTCTAACCTGTGGGAATAACAAAGGACAACAGTCATGGGAAAAGTGACAAATGTCGTGTGGAGCCTCTTGCCGTCTTCACGTCACATCGCAAGGAGTCATGATAGTTGGCAATCTGGACACGCAGTTCCCCTCAGTGGGCCCTAATCCCCCTATTTCTTTAAGAGAGAGAGGGAGTAGAGCGGAGGAGAAAGGAGGCATTGTGGCTCGAGACAGTGCAGTAAAAAGAGGAGCGTACAGTACCAAATTGAGGTCGCCGCAAGACAATGGCTGCCCTTCACTGGCTCATTCACACACGGTCTCCACACAGCTCTATCAAACGCCTCTTTCTTTTCTTCTTCCCCTCCTCTGTTCTGTTCTTTCTCTTTCTTTCGCTCACGTCCGCCTTTCTTCTCCTCATCACAGAGGGACAGGGGATAATGAAACCCCAGCTCACCCAGGCTGTTCTGGGGCCCGTTTCAGAGAAGAGGAGCTCTCTCTCTCTCTCTCTCTCTCTCTCTCTCGCTCTCTCTCTCTCTCTCTCTCTCTCTCTCTCTCTCTCTCTCTCTCTCTCTCTCTTCTCAATAGGCACCTTCTCATCTTCTGTTTTCCCCCCATACAACCCTACCAGAGCTCCACCCACTGCTTTTGGAGGGAGAATGTATAGTTCAGGGAAGTGGTTTGCTTTTTGCCAAAACCTTATATAATTTATTTGGAACAATTTGTATTGTAATGCTTTGCTTAATTTTACACTATTTTATACAGAGTTTTTTCTTTGAGGAAGTTACCCCATGTTTCGCCAAAGGTTGGCCGAGATTGGCTCCAATGCAACCCCCAAAGGAAAGGCTAATGGATAGTTGGATTGATGGATGCAACATTTTTTGTTTGATCACTGGAAATCCAATAACCCTTCGACATGACAGAAAACCCCAAAGCAGAACTGTACAGTTTTCAACTATGGAAAAGACAAAAACTGTGGCAAAATAATCTGCCAGGTGCTGTTCACAACCGCATCACATCTCCAGCATTATTCAGGCGAGAGGTGGATGAAGCAGGCAGAGGCAGGACGTGATGTATTAAACCTGCTGCGTAGAGCACATGGTTTTCTTTACGCGAACAGACACCGGTGTCGTCTCTTATCACAACAAACTCTCTAGACAGCTGTGTCTGTGTCTTCTATGTCTGGGTCACTGCTTTTTCAACCAGATATATATATATATATATATATATATATATATATATATATATATATATATATTTGTTTTGTCATTTTTGCATCTATTGCGGGTTAGAAGCAAACACACATACACTCTGGTGTTGAATTCAGTGCTGTGCTCTCATATCCAGAGTTTTTTCGCCAAAGTGCTTGCTCATTGTGGGAACTGGTCTTTAACCTTCTCTGTAAAGTGCACTGACATAATGTATATTATGATTTGGTGCTATTCAAATAAAATCAAATGGAGTTCTCCTGAATTTCTATGGACTTTATACTCAGAGGCCAGGCGTGGAAGAGGAAAGAGGCTCTCACTCTCACAACACATTTGCGTTCACACCTGCACCTCCTCTTGAGGAAAATCTGCGGAGTTCAGTGCAGCTTGTGAAATCCTGTGGGTAGAAGTACAGTACTATGAGATGTGACTACTATTTCTCAGGCGTTAACAATTTGAATAACAGGGTAAATCTCTGAGGCCAAAATAATCTAGTATTGAGACCAAATTCTGTTATTTGTATTAAGTTTCAGGTAGAGGATGAATTTGTTTGATAAAGATGAACCGCGTATGAAGAATGTGGTTCGAGTCTCACTAACTAAGATTAAGATACGTTTTTCTATCCTGTTCCAGATGAGAGGTTATGGAAAAGAGAATAACTCTTTTTTTACAAACACCTTATTCACTGAGTCAAGTATCATATGGAACGCATTTGGAGAAGAAAAGACCATGAACAGTAGAATATGTCCTGTTCTGCCAATGAGTGGATTCATGGAATTCACTGTTTCACACAAAGATAAAAATCCCTGAATGCCTCTGCACAGAAACAAGTTAATGAGTGAAGAGGGCAAAAACACCTCCCGGCTACTTGGGTCACAAAGGCTGACGATCCACAAACCTAATTTGGCTTGGCAAACCTAATCGTTCAAAACTGATCGAATACAGAGTCTACTGGAGGCCTTTAACCAGTTTATTGCGAGACAAGGGGGAAACAGGGATTGGCATTGTTGTTCAAACCACAGAAAAATTGTTGTCTTCCAACCCCATTTATGCAGAAGGACGTCAATTGCCCACAGGGTTGAGCGCGTGATGATGTTAAGGTGACCATTATTGCTCCACTGGAAAAAACTGCTATGATGTTATTTTGATGGTCAAGAGCTCTCCAGTTGAAAGCAATCATATCATGCTGCGTACACATACTAGGGAAATACAAACACACAAACCCAATCATACACAGAGGGACCTGCAGATACGCGTGTCCTCTACGATGCTCAAACACATATCATTCCTGGAGTCAAGTGGACAGGAAACAGGGATGTGTGAGAGAATAAATTCATGCCACCGAGCACAGACAGTGAATACTAACAAGAGGAGAGCAGGGACCAGTCCAAAGGGCTGGGGTCAAAGGCTTCCCCTAATTGGTTATCTGATATCCTGTAATATACAAAGCAATTGACTGAAAACTGAGTTTTATTTACATTGAAGCTCCAGGGAGTGGTCACTGCAACACACGTATCCATACATGATCATACGACTACAAATCTTTTACTGCCTGTAACCGATCAGCTGGAGTAATTGATCAATGGAAGTTCGACCGTTAAAAAATAGTTTCATTTGCTATGAAAAATGAAGTTAGCACTGTGGGATAAACTCCATTTATGTATAAAGCTGGTCATAATCACAGTTGGATCTTTGTCCTATGCTTACAGCAAACAAGAGGATTTTCAAATCAGAAGCGATTCTAAAAACGTGGAACACCACAGACATAACGACAGACTTAACCGATTTTTTTCACGAGAACACAATCACTAGACCATCCAGTTGATACCCAGGGTCACACAGTACGGCTCTAGCAACAAGTTTGCAACATCCGGTTGTCACGCCATGGAAAATAATTCCAAAAGGATTTCCGATCCAAATTCTTGATGTGCATGAAATGGTTACAAAGCCGTCATGAAGAGTTTACTGTCCACAAACTGTCAAGCTGAGGATTTATTTCTGTTGCTGCTCTCTCTAGAAGAGGTCATCCTAATGAGATGACTCCAAAAGCATGACGCAGAATGATCGGCGAGCCTTCGAACAACCTCAAGGAATCACTGGAGCAGCTCTGTTCAGGACTTGACCATACACAAATCAGGGCGACTTGACAGAGAAAGCTGCTGCGCTCCAAAGCCGACAGTTCTGACGGATTAAGTTTACCAACAAGCTCCTTGAAAATGTTTAATGGACTAATGAAACTAAGGTTGAATTGTTTGGGAAGAACATGCAGCACTGAGTGTGTGGTCAAAAGGAAACTTGATGTAAGCAGTATCGGTGAGACGAGGTGATTTGGAGATACCTTTCTGCCTCTGGGGCCTGGATAGCTTACCATCACTGTGGGAAAACTGAATTCATAAGTTTATCAATGTAAAGTCATGGTGGCCGTTCACTAGCTGAAGGTCAAAAGAAGTTTGGTGAAGCAGGAAAATGACCTTGAACATCAAAGTAAATCAACTACAGAATGACTGGAAGAAAACAGCCCTGTGAATGTCTAATGGATGCATTTGGTTAAGATGCCGCTTATTATAAATAATTGCACATTATTAGCTAAAGCACAATGTGACTGAGTTCTTCAGACTCTCAGTTAACATTTTATGACCAATTATCGCAGAAAACCAGATCAATCGACCAGAGTCAAATTTTTTTCTCACGATCGTACCTCGAAATTACAGCCCTAATTTACCTAATGAGACTTTCAGGTCCGAACGTATGGTACCCTCCATCCTTAGATTCTCAAATTTAGTTTTTTATTTGGTATAATTAACAATTCACAATCTTCTTTTTTCTTATAAAAATCAGATCTGCACGTGAAGTAGGGTTGAATGGTGGAAACTTAATTGTCTACTCTGACATCAGAGAGGTGTACACTTCATACAGAGTGAACTGGGCTCAAAGGTAAACATGATGTTCAGCTTTAAGAAGTAAAGTAAATATGTTTAAGCAGAAGACAGTAGAGAGCAACATTAAAAACAACACTCACAACTAGAGGTTCACTCAGTGAGTGACCCCTTATGAAACCACATTAGACCTCACCAAACTGGACACACATGGACATTAGTCCCCATAAAGAATTCCTGTATCCACCTTTTTCTGAATCCGCACCAAAATGTAAAGGATTCGTTCTGGGATCATGTCCCATCCGTTGTTGCCGTTGTTGCCGTTGTCGGCTGTCAATCAAACAAACAAACAAACAACAATCAGGGGTGAAAATATAAACTCCTGACGGGGTCATTATAAAACCACAATTTTTTTCAAGACCCTTGTTAATTATCAAATACTATTAAAATAAGGCGGATACACACATTTTGGAGGACCAGCAATTATTATCAAATTTATTTTATTATATTCTAGTATCATATGATTATAAAGGCAAAGGTCTTAACTGGCAACTCATCGTGTGTGCTACTTCCATGCCACCAATCATTTTATCAACAAAGTATTTTTTAATGGTGAAAAACCAAATTGATAAAATACAAAACCACTCCTCAAAGCCAAGTTGACAGCCGGTGGTGACGTGGGGCAAAGGGAAGGTTGCTATTAACTGAGAGAAAGGATCAATGCTGTGTGATTATTCTACTGGAACGTCGTTGCCATCTCCCATCGCTGCTCAGACAACACATGCAATTTCAAATTGTCAGACAGGAAGCCATTGCTGCACATTAAAGAGTGAACTGACAGGTAGGACAACACAGACAACAGGTGGAGGGACAGGCAGACGCGGGGCTAATGGAGATGATTGTGGATGTAGTCAGAGGGGTGACGCTCCGGGGCCCACAGGGAGCAGACAGCGGGCCTGACCTCCCAGTCGTACACACAGCACAGCCACTCTGGCACTGTAATTACCTGTCACGCTGTGAGCGGGTGTGTGTCTGCGCGTGTTTTGGAGAGGAGGGGTGTGGTATGAGAAAGCGCTTGCACTTGACCCAACATGCAACCCAACCCTGTGTTTCCCCATAAATGACATGGAGCAATAAAAAAAAAGCACCGACAGAGGTGCCCCGCACACCTTCCTGGGACCCTGACTCCCCCTGGCCCGCTCCCTCTCTGGCTCCCAGTAATTACCTGCGGGCCTGTGGAGGGGTGGGGACTATTGTGCGCTGCCTGCGTAGCACTCACAGCGATGTGGGATTGATGCGCACTCAGCGACCTCTCTGATTAGGGTTAACAGCAGCTTGATTTGCATGAGGCGACGGGGCTTTCATTAGCTCCGGTGGCGAGATCCCATGTGCAAAACACGCACATACCTGCAACCATGAACACACGCCACACACATGCACATAAGGGCGGTAAATAATTTAGCTTTCCAAATGACCCAACGCGCCCCTGTTGGTTTGTTTGTTCGGGCTTCTTGGGCATGACAAGTATCATCGTCTTTGCCATGACCGCTGCACCTTTAAAGAACAAAACATCCCCAAAATGTGTGAATGGATCTTCATGTTTATAGATTACATAGAGTGTGGATACCCGACCTGAAATGGGCCAGGTTCATAGAGAAATGTTGAAATAATATTGGGGTTCGTGTTGCCTCCAGCCATGTTGGCTGGGCTATCTCAATAGTATTTACACTTCACCTGCCTGTAATTGGCGAAAAGCTTGAAATAAATGAAAAAGTACGAAACACACAGAACTTGTTTTCTGAAAAACGTAAAGTTCGTCCTACGAGAAGAATAAAGCTGCTTCCTGAATCCTTCCAGATGAACCTGTATGTGAGAACACAAATGTCCGGATAAGTTGCTCTGGACATTTTCACACATGCAGAAGACGGATAAGAAGAGGACGAAGATGCCAGTATGTCGATGTACTGTAAACAAAAGCACTTTCCTACATCATTTCCTCCTGCATGCTCTACCAAGGCATCAGTCCTCATCTGAAAACTCTGTAAGTGTTTAAATCTTAGAACAGCATCGGTCACATTCGACAAGACACACATTAGCCACATATTCTCCGATTCAAGTCCAAGCCGGCAAATTGATTCAGGCTGTTATAGATTACTTGGCCTGATGTGTGATCTTTATCACTGACATATGTTATTTTTAGCAGAGATTTTGAGGGCTGCTGGTTTCCCTGCATCACATAACCCAACCTCCTCCTTCACAGCAATGAGACCTTTGTCCTGATACTATTTTAGGCTCATCATTTACCTCCCAATCCCACATGCAGAAAATCAAATGATTGTGGCTGTGATAACATTCCAGGGTTGGAGACTCTTTGCTTCATAGTGTTGACAAACTGCTGCTCAGTGCTGTGGCGGCTGATAGTGAGTACACATCTTGCACCCACAGGCAACATGGGATTCCTTCTGCTTTAAAAAAAAAAGAAAAAGATGTCTATTCTACTAGAGATTTGAACATCCTTGCAGACCAGGTTTGGAAAAGGGTTTCTGAGTAACGTCTGCCAGAAGTGAATCTGCAACGCAACGATTCCAACAAGGTAGAACAAAATGTTTGTACTTTTACCGAGGCTCAAAACACTGCTTGTTTTCAGGCAATGCTAAGCCATTTATTGGTTATCTAGAAAATGTTAGATTTACCCTTTAAAAAAAAAAAAGGAAGTAGCTTTCAAACGTGATGCAATATATATGCACACACACATTTATACAGAGGCCATGCCAGACAATATACAACTCAAACAGCTCAGTGCAGATCTGGAATAGAGTCACGCAATAAAGTGGACACTTTGCTCAGTGACACCTACACATGGTCCCTCTCCCAAACACACACACACACACAGTGACACACACACTCTCTGTCCTGCGCTGTCATGTATAATTCAGCGTGTGGCTGGGCCGGCAGATGCCTCGTCCCCAGGGGGTCCCATCATGCCTTTGCTAGGATGAAACATTTAACAGCACAGGACAAAAAGGAACACACTCAACAAATAAACAGGGAGGCTTTCTGGAAGTGCGCACACACACACACACACAAATTACATTCGCATTCTCACCATCATATGGTTCCACCCACATACCCCCATTCCAACACACACTCAATTAAGTGATGTCAGGATTTAAAAGACAAATTACTTGCAGTATTTTGACTTACATTTGAAATGATGAGTGCACATGTGACTCATTTCGGTGGGTTCAGTACCAAAATAATCTTGTATCGTCGTGACCTCCAGGCCCTCACACACACACACACACACACACACACACATATGCAGAGAAAGGCAGAGAGACACACTGCTTCTCCTTCAAAAGTAGTGACACTCAGTGAAAACAAATGGCATCTCGACTGCACACACACACACAAGCGCACACACATCGCACACCATAAGTGGGTCGTTGAATGAGTCACCCAACAACTGTAAGAGTGCTTTTATAGCACCCTAAGTGAATAACTGTGGAGAAACAACAATATGGCTGCATAATATCAATATCTGTCCCATATTCAGCACATGATGGGGCAGAGAAGGACTGTGTGTGTGTGTTAGTGTGTGTGTGTGTGTGTATGACTGCCTGTGCAGGATGGAGCAAAGCTGAAGAAGCTCTTAAAGTGTTCAGTAGATGCTTGTATTTTGTGTGTGTGTGTGTGCGTGTGTGTGTGTGTGTGTGTGTTTGTGTGTGTGTAGCTGCTTTCCAAGTCCGCACAATTTCCTGCATTTCTCCAGAAAAGTCGTATTTCAGGAAACAAAACTTGTAAAATGATATTCAGGTTTGGGTTGTGTGACCGTGCCAGTCATCCACGGGAACATTAGGTTCAGGTCGGGTTCGACTGATAACTGCGGCCAGAGGCTGACTCTCTAGTATTGCATAGAGAGGGTGATTAGGGCCAAGGTCTTGTCTATGGGCTTTTAACAAGAACATGTGATCTCTCTCTCTGTAGCTCTAATCAGGCGCCACCCCTCCCCTGAATGTCCCTGTTGTTTTGCAGGTGTCTGTCCCTGAGAGTCTCCTCTTCATCCGTGAAAGGGAAACTCCGGAAAATGTTCTGTTCCAATTTTCCGAACCCTTTCTGGGGTTCAGGTCTGCCGGCCTGACTGTAGTGAATATTAATATTAATGAGATGTAACCTTGACTCAGGAGGAGCAGCCTCCTCTCATGACATCAGACAGGAAGACAGGGACTCCGACCTGATGAGACGCACCAACACGTGACTCCTCACCACACCTCCTGCCTCCTCTCCCTCTGTCCATACATCCACCCTTTTCTATCCACCCCTGCTCCACTCTCTCATTCAGATGTCCTTCTTTCGCTCCTCCACTGCCCTCTCCTCCCTACCACCTACAACCTTTCTCCTCTCATTTCTCTTTTCTTTAATCTCTTTCTCCACCACCACCCCTCTCGTCTTCCCTCCCTCACCATTTCTCCCCTCTGCTTCACAGGCCCATCTCCTACTCCTTCATCCTACTTCCTTTATCGTAACCTTGTCACCTCAAACCTAACGATCTCTCACTTTTCTGTACCAGCTCTCCTTCTCATTTTCTCCTTTATTCTTTTCCTCCTAACTCATATCCATCTCTACTTCTCCCTTCTGCCATTACCTCCACTCTTTCCTTTTTTCTACCTTAACTCTCTTTCCATCACTTCTCTCCACCTTTCTCATCTCATCCTATTCCTTCAATCCTCTCCACACCCTCATCACCCTCTCTTACCCACAATTAGATCTGCTCACTTCGTCTCATGTCCTCCAGCTCCTCTCCTCCCTTCAACTCTTTCTCCTCCTCCGTTTTCTCTCCTATAAAATTCTGTTCCTTCCCTTTTCCTTCCTTCTCTAGCTCCTTTTCCTCGTCGGTCTTTACCTTCTCCTGTTCCTCCAAACACGTCTTTCATCTCCCTTCTCCACCCGTCTCAACCCCTCTTCCCCTCTTCACTTGTCTCCTTCATCTCCTTTAATCCAACCTTACCTTCTCATGTCATTTCGTCTACCCAGCTCATTTTCTGTCTCCTCCCATCTTCTGTCTCCTTCTCCACTCCCAACCCCACTCTCCTTTCTGACCCCACCTGTCTTCCATCCTACCTGTTATGTAGTGAACCCTCATCTCCTCATGTCCTCCAACTTTCTCTTTCTCTCCTGTCCTCAGTCGTCATCCATCCCCCTGTCCTCACATCTCAGGTCCTCTCGTCTTAACCTCCCAGTCCTCTCCCCTTCTTTGTGATTCGACGACTCTGGGGCTGTACAACTAAATACCCTCTTGCTTCGCTTCCTCTTTTCTCTCCTTTTTTTCATCTCTCTCTCTCTCTCTCTCTCCCCCCCCCCTCTCAGCTCACTGCCAGGCTACCACAGCCCAAACTGTTCAGCTGCAACTGTTCCAAGACCAATAATTACAGCTTGTCAGAAAGAATTAATTTTCTCATTTCTCATAAAGACGTGTACAAAATTACCATGTTATTATAACACCGCCACTCTCTGGAGGCATCAACGAAAACCAAATTTAATTTCCGAAATTCTTCCCTCGCACATTAAATTAAACACATAAATAAGAGTTTAGGAATTGAGGGGGAGGTTTATGGAGGGGAGGGGAGGGGGGGGGAGCATATGTTCGTTAGGCCGGCCCCGGCTCTGGGTAATGGCCGTTGTAATGTTTTTAGGGGCCCGGCTATTGGTAAGCACCGATACATTTGCATGATCACCGTCGCGGCAGGCAAGCGAGCTGCCAATTAGCTCTGGACAGTGCTGGGAGAGAGGAGGACAGGGGATCTGTCTGGCATAAGAAACGCACTGCAAGATATGGAACGCAGCTAATTATCAAGCTCATATGGGGAATAGCATATTTACTGCTGGGAAATGCTTGAAGGGCTGTGGGGCTGTTCACAGAGGATAATATCTGTTACTTCCGAACGTTTATGACCAACAGTGGAGCAAGTCTTTGGGTTCACTGGTGCAAATCCAAACAGGGCAACGGACCTTGAATGAAGTTGCAATAAAATCTATTAAACTAAAATTGTTTTGAGCTGAGTATTACAATCCGACGACTGTTCATTTGGTTGTGTCAGGCTCAACGGGCAGTAGGCTGACAGTGATCTGGACACGTTTACAGGAAACCGGTTATTGTTTTACCAGAGAAAGGATTTCCAAGTGCTTTTCTTCCCTGAAGAGTCATGTTGAAAGGATTGTGTATCTGGCAGGACAAGGTCTCTGCACACAGAAAACATTTTGTGGGCAATGGTCAAAACTGTGTGGAAACGCCCCCTGTTAATCTGTAGTTATGCTTAAGGAATTGGTCATTTCACGCTGCAACTGTGACATCAACACAACACCTTTTCCTTTCATACTTGCGCTTGAGGCGTGGTGTTTCACTGCAGTCCAAATAGCTGCTGAGAAAAAGTCGACACACTGCCCATAAAAGCAAAGATGCAGAAGAGGAAACACAAAAAAGAACGGTTTTAGCACCAGCTTGTAACTGTTTCTTTGTGTTGTGAAGTTTTTACCCAGGTTCCTGCAGAATTATTCATCTTTACCAACAGTCTAATCATCATTTTTTTTACAATTTTTCCATGGTACTACTGTAATCTTATGAAATCATTGACAAACAAATCTAATTTCTTAAAGGCAATAATTTAGTTTACTGTTATTTCAGAGTTTCATCTTTCACTAATAAAAGATGCAACTAATTAAGCACAAAGTCAGACGGAGGATGTGATAGGCGAGTCATTTAATTTATACTACTATTCTCACACCATTTAAAACAACGGAATGAGAGATGGGATCTGATGAATCAGCAGACCAGCCCCTCTGACGGGGAACTCCATGCAGCACAGATGAACGAGGTGTCCCCTCCAACTCCCTGGCAGAGCAGAGGCAGGGACTTTCCCTGCCTGCAGCACAAGAGACACACACTGAAAAAGGTCACCCCTGGTCGACACACACGCAGTGGGCAGACTCATGCGCGATCTGACAGGGCTGTGACAAACATTCGTACATTTGTGCAAATACACAACCACACGCACACGGTCCATGGTCAGTCTAACCAGTGCCAGCCAAATCTCCTCAGCAGAGAAGTGATGAGGCCACAATCTGTGATCATGACACTGCCTTGACATACACTATCTGGACTTCTCCACGCATGTAAACACACACCAACACAAAGAGCGGACAGTATCAGCCGAGGCTCTTATTTCAGGGTCATTTGTCTTGCATCTGGGTTTGTTATCGCTGTCTTCCTCTGACTCGGGGCCTTGTTCTCTACACAGCGACGTCCACTGCTTTTTTTGTCATCGCATCCAAGTTTGCCACACCAGAGAAATTCCACTGATGTGCCACCACATTTACAGAAATCCACCAGTCAAATTCATTTCTCTAAAAAGTTTTTAGATAAGCAGTCAAAGTTCCCAAGATGAAAAGAACAAAAACACACACGACTCTGTAGGGGCATTGGGGGCCGGTGCCGTTACAAGAGTGAGACACCACCCTAGTGTGGCTGCTGCAGTGTGCAAAGCCTGAAAGGTTGTACAGAAATGACGGCATCTGATCAAACTGCTCTAATTGCATTCCTTAATTGTCATCATCACTGATGTATTTCAAAGAAGTCTGTATTGTATCTTCGCACTTTGAGCTTCAATTGGTGGAACGTAACGTAAATTTCATGTTCAATAGAGCTGTTGTCATGACTCTCTGGTTCTTCAATGGTTTAACAGCACCCAAAAAAACGAAAATTAGCACCACCAGCTGATTTTCTCAAAGTTCACTTAAGAGCAGTGGATAGGGTCAATCGTTCATCAACATTTAAATTGTCCGATTTCCTGGAAATCTGGTTGAAATAAACTCTAACTTCGGAAAGACACCTGGTTTTAGAAACATCACTTGGAGCACTTACCAGATATTTGATTGAAGAACCTGAAGTGAGAAATTTCCAGAAGTGATAAGTTCCACTGTGCACAGAGTCCTCCCACGTCTGCAGAGAGAAAAAAAGGAAATAGATGCCGAGAGTGAAGACACTTTAAAACTTTTGCTTGTCAACTCTATTTAACCCTTTTTAAGAAACAATCTTCTGATCTCACATTTACAGAGGACCTGCCTCAGACCCTAGCCTCAATTTAAGAAATCTTAATTTGTGGGTCTTTGTGTCTGGTATACGTTTTATAATTTTAAATTAGAATGAATGTATGTGTAGATATCTAAGTGTTTGTGTGTGTGTGTGTGTGTGTGTGTGTGTTGGCTGTATTGTGTTTTGTGCAAGTGCTTCTGGGTATGACTGTGTGAGGTAAGAGATAAAGAACAGAGTGAAAAGAGATGATTAGAAAATAAACATAGACAAAAAGTGAGAGGGAATGAACGACAAAGCAGAGTCACTCCTTCGATTGCAGGCAGCCTCTCCTCCTTTCCTCTCTCGCATTCTTTTTTCGTCCTGCTTTTCCCTCTCCTCTCCTTGCCCTCACAATCTTGCCCCCTACCCTGACCCCTCCTTCATGCCAGAATGTCTCTATATGAACAAGAGACACCAAAGTACACACACACACACACACCTACACACACACACACACACACACACATACATACACACCAGTCTAAAACAATTAGCACAGTGGTATATTGTGCCAGCAGAGCCGATACACACTTCCATGGCCATTACTCCCCATGGAAACAGGCGAGCACGTTCGCACACACATGTGATGTTGACGTTGTACCCGCACAGCAGCTGCCTTAGACAATAAGCTATTTCAGGGCCAAATCGCTGACAAAAATCCATTTTTCCACCCCACTAAAAAAGATCAGGAACGAGGGAGGGAGAGCGAGCGGGATAGCGAGAAAAGCTAAAATCAAATAAACAGTGGCATACATCTGTCTTAAGCTGGATTTATCTCTGTATTTTGTCATCGTTCTAATTTATTCTCCAACCTGCTTACAATTACTGCCTTTTCAAAACTCATATCGCCGGCTTGTTGTTCTCGGAGAGATTGCGTGGTATCTGCGAATGAATGAGCGGGGGACTTGCATAAGGTGGAAAAGCTCCTAGTGTACTTTTGTAGATTATCCACTTGATACCAATTCATTTTCTCTCTCTTGTCACAGTTTTGTAAAGGAGGCGATGTAGGACAAACATGCAAAAGCACACAAAAACCCACCGAGAAGCGAGCATGCAGACACACACACACACACAGTGCTGTGGTGTAGAGGAAGGGAGTGGGCTCATCATCTTTAGTTGTGATTACAACACTTGGCAAGCTCTCCCCTGCCTGTTTGCCTGCCTATTGCCTTACAAATGGATTAGTAAGCCCTGTTCCATTTGTGTGTGTAGCTTCTCTGAGATTTAGGTTGACTTACAAATACCACCAATCAAATTTGGGAGCAGCCGTTTGTGCAGTCTTTTCCGGAGGAATATTAGGCGATGTGATTCGGGGACAACAGAACTGCTACTGCCGTCTATACACTTAAGTTTGGAAAACCTTTTGGGACGCCGTGCGCCTGCGTGTCTGTCAGCCAGCTGTAAAGATTTTACACGTCTTATAATAAGGAAGTCTGACTGGAAGTTTCGGAGTCAGTCGGCGGTTAATCCATGGGAGGCCTGCTCGCTCATCCCTGGTTTACACATAATTAAGAAGAGGACAACTCTGATCTGAGACGGGGGATATTTATTTATTAAGACAGGGGAAGCAGGCAAGGTTTCAGATGCAGATAACTCACAGAGCTGTTTCACTGTAAAACACGAAGCAGTGGGTCGAGAAGGATGAAACAGGAAAGTTTGTCTTCTAGCGTACACCTACGTGTCGTGTGGCTCTGCAACAGTTTTGCAGTTTGGGGGATTGATGTTTGTTTGCTCTTGCTGGCAAATAACAGGACGGATTTGCAGAGGTAGACGAGGAGAACAAGACACAAACAAAAACACTGCAATTAAACAAGGCCATAGCCTCATTTACACTTGTCATTTCAAAAGTTTTAATGCACTTTTGTTTACACGGCCACATATCCAACATCATCCTGAGTTCTCTGTGTTTACAAGGCCTGACCCGAAAGCCTCTAAAATTTCCAACGTTGTTATGGTAATCAACATTCAAATTGGTTTGTGTTAAAAAATGTTAATGCCTCTCTACAAAATCCAAATAACCCTGAAAGAAGAAGTAACCATCCCACATTATCACATTGAATAGGGTTGGTTGATCTCAGACAAGGACAATTTTTTTTTTTGTGATGGATGTGTGTAACATGGGACACCATGACCAGGCCACTGTCTAGAAAGTCAAATACGCAAGTTACTTCCAAATGTGTAAAGATGATCCCAAGAACATAGTGCCGGCCATGACAAAGGAAAGTGTCATATCAAAAATCAACAACCAGTTTGCGAAGTGACAGCTTAGCCATCGCTGTTGTTAGTCCGACCTCCATGTCGACAAACAACATAAAAATCCAACATTTGTCCGAGTCTCTTTCTCAAAATCCAACATTTGGCTACGTAAAAAAGCCTTGAATAATTATGATGATGCTTCAAAGACACAAAAATGGTACTCCCAGTGTTCACCACATGCAGAGAGTAGTGGTAGGTAGGACACCTGAAGTTGGTCGGTAAATACCATAAAACACCAGACTCCTCACAAAAGCACCACTTTAAGTGTCCTTAGAGAAGAGACTGAGGTGCACAGATGTGAACAGAAAGCCTCCAGCTTTGACAACAGCCACGGTGGTTTCCCTGGAATTCCTCAAACTTAAGTAAAACGTATTAATAACAGAAGCAGATAAGAAATGGCTTGGTAGTTGAACTAAGAAAGGCAATCTGATTGTCTACTTTCCTGTTTGAAGATGTATTGGGATGTTCACACTGTTCTACTTCATCAATACAATACAGAGAAGTCTTGATTCAAGCCTTCGGTATATCTGGAGGCCTCTGTGTTCTCTTGAGAACAAGATGCGTCTATAAAGTTCTTAGCCTTTCATGTGCCACGTGACCCTGAGCAGCAACAAAATAGCAAACCAAAAACAAAGCATTACGCGATAATTTCACACTGAAGAAATTGTATGAAATATTGTGGATTTTATTGAATATCGGAGATTGTAGGGGGAGACAAGGGTTCCCAGGCTGGATTTGAAAAGATGAACTGATTCAGGTCAGCCAAACATAGAGACTTTTTTATCCATATTTTTCTAGTCTTTTCTTTTTATATATATATATATTTTCTTCAACAAACAAACAAACAAACAAACAAACCCTTTCTTGTGCTACAGGAGATTTAAGTGTGGGATATCTGCAAAGTGCTTTGCTACGGAGCATCATGACTGGCAACTATCTGTCTACAACCTCACATCTATCATTTTTAAAACATTTTCAAAATGAGAGCACCATTTTTAGTAGAGAAGAACAAGCAGTGTTTAGTTCATAGGAAAAGTGAATGTGTGTGTCAGTGTGTGTGTTTGTGTGTGTGTGTTTGTGCACATCCGTGTTTCTCCAAACCCAAGAGTACAGTTTGTGTGAATAAAGCTCTAAGCTGAGTTTCCATTAAGCCCCTTTCAACACAATGCCGTTCTCTCTCAGAAACCCTGTCTGATGGATATCTGCTTTTGTTGCTGCAGTTCAATGTCCCTGCTATCTCCTGATGGAAGGAGGGGAGAGAAAAGAAGGTTTGAATAGGCCTCTATAGCTTAATGTTCCAGACAATTCACACACACACACACACACACACACACACACACACACACACACACACACACACACACACACACACGCACACACTTGCCAACTCACATACACTCCATGCTCCTCTACAATGAAATCAATGCTCTCAGTCTCCTCTCATAGTGCCACAGGCTTCTTGTGATCAAACACTACATCGTGTTCTCTAACTTCTGATCCTGACGCTAACACAATGCCACTTTTGTACTTTCGCTGTTTCTCGTCATGCACATTGTGTCCGGTCACAATAAAAAGATTTTACTTTTGATGGTATTTTTGTAACATCTGCTTTTTTTTAGTTATCATTCGTTTTATAAGGGTTGCCATGGTTTTCTCGAGCCAATTTTGTGTTCCTGATCATTTAACTTATCGCCAATACCGCTGTACCTCACACAGTTATTGTCTTTTCAAAATAAAATCTATATACTCTAACCCTAACCTTAACCCTAACCTACAGCAGCATGAAATTAAATGTTAATGTTTCCACATTTCTTGACCAAATATAGAATCATATTTTCTCTTAACTTTTCAGCAGCTGCTCCTTAAAGATTTAGTCTTTTTTCAACAAACTCTCTAAGCAAGCAGCAAGAAAATCCCTGATAAAATGTTAAGCATTGGAATCGCTTGTGTGTGTTATACAAGCGAACATATGTGAGAAAGCATGTGTGATTTGGATTGGATGGGGAACAGTGGACCGCTGCTCCCTGGGCTACCGTGGGGCCAGGAGTGTCCGGGGATAAAGCCTGATTGTTGGGGGAAGATAAAGATCGCTAACAGAGTGGATGGACAAGGGGAGGGACCACGGGACCATCCCGCCAAAGGCTGCCACACACACAAACATTATGGCACAAAGACACGAACACATTGAAAAGTCAGTGAACCCAACACGCACATGAGAATTATCTACAGTAGTTCTGCATTAGCTTTCCACAGTAGCTTTGTATGACAGAACAAAAACTAAATACACAGAACCGCAGTGGTATGTTGGCAATGTGCTGGCGGGGAGATCATAGGACTGTTGTATAACCGCAGTGTGCGGACATGCCAATTGTCTCTGAGACAGAGGGACTCAGATAAAGACAGAAAGATTTAGATACAAACAGATAAATAACAAAAATACAAATTATAGAAGCATCTGACTGGGAGAAATGGGTGGATTAAATATGATTGGATTAAAGACAGGATACAAAGAAGACAGATCTGGACTTCTCGGCTAGTTTTCCGGTTTTATTGGTTGAAAAAAAGCTTTCATGAACTTCGGGAGAAGCAATGATTTATGATGGGCCATGTCTCTTCATGCTTTAAAGGCTGAGAACATTTTTGTCAACCCTCAGGTTTACGGTGGACTTTTTCAAACAATTAGCTTTACAGTGCATTTTATTCTGTACCTTAGACTTGTTGATTCATAAGCTACTATTAAGAGCTCATGGAAAAATTATCTTAAGTTGTTTACAAGTCATGTAAGCTGCTTGTGTGCTAAAATGTTCCATTTCTGACATTTTGGTTCGACTTGTGGTGGCGTTCATGTGAACTTTCCCAGCCGGGAACACATTTTTACAATTATTTCGACATCATATGAACGCACTATCAGCTCATAAATCAAATAATCGAATATCTCTATGTGGCTAGATATACCAATATGACTGTCTCCTAGACACTAACTTTAGAAAGAGAACCATGTACGGTATGTCCCTGAGAGGCAGAAGCTGCAGTATCTGTGAGGGTCACCATTTTCAATTCCAGTCTTCTTTAATCAAATTAAGGTCTTCTCAACCCGTCCCCATACATACCCACTCACCACAACATCTTCACCACTTAATTATGTGACTCACGGTCCGCCGCAGCACAACATACTCATCAACAATACACACCTACTCCAGCACATTTGCACACAATGTTGATAGAACGCTCACATATACTCCACATAAGTATGTAACATATTCAGCACTTATTTGTAAGTAGGGACATAGGTACGTTCAAGATACACTATGCAACACACAGGTCAGGGATGGGTTAACATTGAGGAGCATCACTTCAAATCTCTGTAGCACTATAGAAAAAGTGTCCATTGTTAAATACAGACTATTACACAAGTCTGGCACAGCAGAATAAAGTAACGTCTCTTTAATTGTCTCCTAAAGACCCAACATCCCCATTCAAAAAGCCTCTCCAGCAAGGAAGGCTATTCTTCCATCAGTTAAATCGGTGTGGACAACAACAACACTGCCACAGAAATTTCATTTATTCCTGCATTCATTTAAAATGGATCACGGCTGTTATGCTTTATTCTGTAATTGACAATGTTAACAATAATAAAATGTACTTCATTATGTTCCTTGGGTAAATTGATGCCCCGGAGCACATTATATGAAATGAAGTCTGGTCTAACATTGTACAGACAATGCACCATTGGGTCCAAAGATGTCATGATGAACAACAACTTGCAGGAACAAATGTGCGTAGCAATTATGCATCAATGACAGTGTATTGTATTATTTGTTTATGGACAAGGACGCATCTCGGTACCTTGACCCCTTCTCAGAGCCGGCCAACAGCTATTCAAACCCACGTCTTCTTTTGAAATACGACATCACTGCTTTTCTTTCCCCAAATCTAAATCAACCTAGGTAATTAGAATTATATAAACAAGGAAGAATGGAACCTTTTCTGTGCAGTCTTTGTGACAGAAAATGGGCCGATTGCATTTCTGATGGATGCCAATAAAGAACACCAGATACAGAGCCGCTAGGCCTAGTGCAGACCTTGAAACAAACACACAAACATGTTACAGAAACTTCAACAATACCAACATACCATTATGTCCTATTTTTGAGGGCTCACAACAACTATAATAACAATATTGTGGTTGTATGCCTCCGCCAAATTTGGTTGCCAGATTCATATCAGGTCAGTGTAACATTTTCCTTTAACCATTGGAATCGCATGCGTGCATCTTTGAGTCCAATGTTGGTACCATATTTGAAGACAGTCCCTATAGCTCATCTTGAGAAATCACATTCAAGAAATACATCAACATACTATGCCAGGCCACAGTGACCTTGACCTTTAGCTTCTAAAATCCAATCAGTTAATTCTTGAGTCCAAGTGAATGTTTGGGCCAAATGTGAAATGAATCCCTCAGGGCCGTCTTGAGCTATCACATTCACAAGGCAAGAAATGTGCTTTGTTAGGCCACTGTAACATTGACCACCAAAAATCAAATCAGTTTATCCTATAAAACACTAGTCATCTCATAAAGCATATTAAAAATCATATATCTTCCTTTCAGATGTCATCAAATCTTGCAGAAGATAAACGAGTGATAAACAATGTAGCTGATGTAAATATGACATTCATGTTTCGCCCTGTTTTAATCTGGGACATTTTATATGAGTTGTTTCCTAATTGTTTCACTCATATCACATGTTAACATCTGACGATATTCTTCCCCTCTTCAGTGGAATGGAGGCGTCACCACGCCATGATTCATTCAATGATTCTCTTTTCATTGGACATTTGATCTGCGCCGCTCCTTTTCTGTTTGTTCTGGTTGTGCTCCTTCCCTTCCAGGAAGTGGCAGCAGAGTGGAGGTGGTTGGGAAGATGAGGTTCACCTGAGGTACATCTTCCAAACAAGAAACCTGTTTTGCAATATTTCCTATTTCATCAAATTTCCACTCAGAAACCTGGTTACTGAAGTGCATGTAAACCCAGTGATGGACAACCGGAAATGTACGACCGAGGAGACACTGTGAGATTCTATTGATCTTGTACTTCATGTAGGCTCTACATGTTTTTGTCCTCATCCAGAATCTACTCTGTTCTCACTGCACGGTTCAATCGATTCGTAATGGCCTCTTCCACATCACAACACATGAAGTACCTTGTATTAAATGTTGCTCGTCACTGTTTATTTCTCCATAGCCTTGTATTTAGGTGGCTGTTTTCAGTTGTCATGTTTATTGGGTAGCATGTTATACCTTATTGGGATGTTCTGCGTTTTCAGATGCCAAAGTTTGTATGAGCTTTGTGTCGCCGTCACGTTAGAACAAGGTTAAGATGAAAATTATTCACTAATGTTTAAGAATCTATTCATCTGAAAGAGGCTTTAGAATAATTACTGAAATAGGCATGAGGTGACAGTTTAAAGTCGCGTCCTCATGGAGAGAGGTAGTGAAAGATTAGAAGGCCAAAGTAAAGCTCGCTCTCTCTCGCTCCCTCTCTGACAGTTGCTGTACCATTAACACCGCCTCCACAATTAGTGTCTTCTCACCGACTACAATCTCTCTCTATCACACACACACACACAAATGCGCGCATGCACTCTCACACACACGGTGACACCCCAGGGCCCTGAACAACCCAAACAGCATAATTAGACTTTCCCTAAACAAAGCACACACACTGTAATTACTCTGTAATGTTACATAGCACAGGGGAC
The DNA here is from genome assembly GCF_949316205.1 of Platichthys flesus. NCBI lineage: Eukaryota > Metazoa > Chordata > Actinopteri > Pleuronectiformes > Pleuronectidae > Platichthys > Platichthys flesus. Next base: position 6,244,303 of record NC_084967.1, on the reverse strand, counting down.
TCAACAAAAGCCATTTGTGGATCAACCAGTGGCGCACACACAAACATACACACACACACGCACTCACACACACGTTATACTCTTGTCCCATGTGTCTGTGACTGTGTACGTTTCTATTGATTTCACAAGACGATTCCCAGTGGCTGTTGTCTGGCTTTTGAGTGTGCTGCATGCGTGAGTGTGCATGTGTGTGTCTAAATATATATACTGTCTCTATAGGTATGGTTGCTTACATAAATGAATGCACTGTATGCATGTGTCCCTGAACTGGACAGCGCTTGAAAGACAGAGCAGTTGAATCTCTTTATCTTGTGTTGCTCAGTCCAGGGGGGCAGCCATCATAAGCACAAATACACAGACACACACAAATACACACACACACACACACACACACACACACAAATACACTCCTCCCTCCATCTCTGTTCTTTTGCTTCCTCCTCTCCTGAACGGGACATGACTAATTTCTCCAGACAGAGCGACACAGGGCCGACCACTTGCCCCGATACAGTTCATGACAGCACTCCACTCAGCTTCAGCGATCTACCACAACCACAACACACCCCCCAAACTAAATCTGACCTCAACACAACCGACCCCCTCACACACCCCCACCAAAAAACAAACACACCCTCCCCTTTTTTGCGCCTCTGTGCCTCCAAGTCAGTGTAGATACTGCTCCAAGTCCAGCGGCAGTAAATTAAACCTCTGTGCCAAGCCAAGCAGTGTGAAATCACATTAGATCTTAATCAGGGACTATTGTGTTTTCCTTGTTGGATTTTTATTATTATGGGTGATATCTCTAGTTGTGTACAGCTTCATTTCACAGTGTGTGTATCTATAAGTTTTGAGTTGGACGTCACTGGACTGCGAACATCAATAAGCTTCAAATTTTGGGATTTGTGTCAGTCAGTCAAAGTACTGGACACAAATTCTTCCTTATTTTTTCATTTTTCATGAAACTTTAATATATGATGATAGAGATAGTTCACTTCCACAGTTTTCCAAAGTACAGTAGAAAGGTTTAAACCCAATTTGCCCTTAAAGTTAGGGTTGGTAATCCTGGGAAAACCAGCAAGAGCAGAATGCACACTGAAAATATGCAGCCGATACATCCCATCGGCCAATCGTCAAAGCTGAACGTGCACTGCATGACATCTGCCAGAAGCCGACTTTTCCGTTACTGGCTCGCTTACTTGAATCAACTAACAAGGCAGTAAGCACAAGATCATATAACGATTTCCTATATTTTTATATAAAAATGTCAACACTGAACTTTGTTTCCTCCACTGTGGGTTAAATTCTACATATACAGCGATAGCAGGACATCTCATAACATCTGAATTTGTCTCACACAAGGTCTAAGCGGTACGCAAGACCAGTATAAATTATCTTCTATGATTGTGAATGTAAACCTGTCTATGTGACAACGTTTTCTGCAGAGTTCCCCCAGTGGCACCATTACATAGTAATCTAACATTAACACTTAATTACACTATCTATTGATCCTTTTCCCAGTCTACAATCTTCATGGTAGCAGAAGCTCTTTACATTTTTCCAGAGAAAATCCAGTTAGTCTGTCCTCTAGACTCCTGCAAACAAATCTGAGAGATCTATGATGTAGACTTGGAAATGTGTCACAACAGCGATGAAGAGAGTGACAGTGGTATTGTTAAAACACCACGTTGGTAGCATTGCATAATCAATAATAATCTCAGTGTAATGGTCCTCCTTTAATGAGCTGCACCTCACTTTATAGCTAATAAAAACCAGCACTCTCCCTCTAATGATGCCTCCTGAGCTGAAAGACCTCCTCTCCTTCCTTATCTCACTGGGAGCCAATCAGCACAACTTAACAAGTGCTCTCCATCACTATGTTAACAATCTTCAACATTATTTAACCCGCTGAAAAAAAGAAATAGACTGGGAGGTCTAATGGGAGCGCCGTTAAGGCACTTTAGTTTTGAACCAAAATGGCTTTTGCTAATGTGGGGACGACTGTCGACGCAATGTTTAACAAATTGAACATTATTATATCTCTAAAAGAAGAACAGGCAGCTTCACACTATAGTTTGTCAATTGCCATGCATGCAACTATCCATAAGACGGGAAGCCATGCATGACAAGGACCTAGAAGTGTGCGTCTCGAAAACACGATCAGGTGATGTGAAGAAATAGATGTTTTGTGAAATGAGAGAAACACACAGAGAAAAGAAAGGAAAAGAAAAGAAAAGAGAAATACAGTGTGTGTTTTCAATGAAAAGGTCACTCACAGTGTAAAAATGTTTCATGAGTTGGGAATTGAACTCAGGTCAGTGGAGCTGAAAGGAAAATCCATACGGCCGTCCACCACCATGACGCCGAGGCATTCACTTTGCAGTGCACTGCCTCAATGTCACACTGCTGTCTGTTTCTATTTGTGTCTCCTGCAGGTAAATATGTTACTGATGGAGAAACGTGTGCAGGAACAACAAAGAGTGATTCTGACAAACAAGAAGTGCCTGAACGCAAACTGAGAGAAGGTGTGATTTTATATTTATTAAGCTCATCCTACACGTTGACTTCCTTTGTATCAGCGAGCTTCTCTATGCAGCTTCACAGGTTTGTATGTGTGTGCACGCCCGCATTTGCACATTTGTGGTTTTGTGTTTGAGACAGTGGCCCGCTGGTGCAGAGTTTTTTTTCAGCGTTAACTTCACCATTATCAGTCAGAGAAAAGGCAGAGAGTGTCATTGTGTTATCTTTCATGGTTTTTTTTATTAAATTGTGTGTGTGTGTGTGTGTGTGGTGGGGGGGATATATAGCTTTTAGTACAGACTGTATATAAAGATGGACAACATGAACAACATCCACAAAAGTGAAGCCAAAGTGTCTCGCTTGCCCCCTGGTGGTTGGCTGCAGTATAGGTCATAAACCCGACATCCTCCATGTTAGTTGATGGGATATAAAAAGTTGAATACATCAAAAACATTTTATTAGAGATGGATTCTGTCATTTTAGGTCATTCTGATGAGCTCAATAGTTAATTTTCCAGTAAGTTTGGGTTAAATCAGTTAACAGGCTGACATGCCATGCTTGACAGCTGAGATGGACTCATGATTGGTCGAGCATGTGTAATGGTGGGATCTCGATCCTGCGGCTCCTTCCCTGATTGCCACTGTGTTGGACTCATTTCTGGACAGTGGGATGCAGTGGAGACGCTTCGTCCATCTTTGTATACAGTCTGTGGTCAGATTGGTGAATTATGGGAAGGGCTACACTGCTCAGGCATCGTAAAAACATGCGAGAGGTTCCGTCAAATACTGACATTTTAAAGTAAGCAAAAACATCATTACATCACTGATCTCCTCAGTTGACAGAAAAAAAAACATTACAATTACAAATCAGACGCTGTAAGCTACATTCCACAATTTTTTAAGTGTAATCCTTCAAATTCAGCAAATCCGAAAAAAGACGAAAAGACGAAAAAAAGAGAGAGAGAGAGACAGACTATGTTGGAGGGGTAAAGCCTCTTTTCCAGCCCTCTGCTCTGACATGGCTTACCTAACACGCTTTAGCTGATCACATTGCAGCAGAACAGTACATGAAAACATGAAAAGGAGGACTATGCATGGTCAAGAGCAGTGAGCCAGCCTTGACAGAAAATAAATGCACGATTATATAAAAACACTTAAACGTATAAAGCCCTTTGCACACTTGAGTAAAGGCCTGCAGACAATGGAAGATGTGACACACTCCTTTCCCCAGTTGTCTTCCACTGTCATCCTCTCACTGTCTCCACTTTTTATTTCTTCCTGCTCATATTCACTCCTCTCAGACTTTTCTGTCAAAAAGAAGGGGACCAGGGGTTTCCGGGCAGACGGACATTTTGGATCTGCTATCCTTGTAGTGTGCCGTATTACCCTGCGCACGGCCAAGACATCAGGATTACAGTGACTGGAACCATTGATTAATAACTAAATATAATCTGAGATTTTAACCACACAAGATCTCCAACATTGATGTGGAGATCATCACAATAATCAAAATAATTACATCATTTTTGATTTTATTACTTATTGATTGATTTATTATTTGGAGGATGGGGGAATTGGCAGGCCCACCCCCGCTGCTAAAAATAAAATCCCAGGGGAAAACACTGGAGACGCCATCACTTTCCATAGTTCTTCCCTCGCCCCCCCCGGCCAATGCCATCTGAGCAAACAGACAAAAGGACAGAAGGAAAAAGTGAAATTATTGATTTGATGTCAACGTTAATTAGAGATGAAAGAGGAGAGGAGCAGTGCAGAGAGAGGAGGGAGAGAGGCTGAAAGTGAGCTGTTTCCATCATTCAGGTAAAAGGTAGAGAAAAGAGGAAAACGACAAACTGATGGTGTAATGTCCACAAAGCTTCAAAATAGTGTCTGTATATGACTCTATTCATATATAGGTGTGTGCAATGTATGAGGTGGCTGTGTGACCACATTCTTCTTTGTGAAAGAGCTCGTCACTGCTGGTGCGATGAACACAACACTTTTGTCGCTGTGCACTTTGGTAGCACAACACACAAAGCCACAAAACGCACACTGATTTAAATGAAACAATAAAGATTATCTCCAGGAATTTGTCATTTTAATCAATAACCAGATTGGTTTCAAGACTGGAAACATTCTCTTTGAATTTCGAAGGAAACTTTAAATGGTGTATGGTCCTTTCTTCACCAATCGAAAACAAAATACAAAAAGATGAACTCTTTTCACCTTGACCAGACCCCATAGGATAATCCTGCTTGTCTTGCTCAAGGACACTTCAGCATCCCATTATGCTTGCCATCGTAGGGGGCTGTACCCCTGTCATATGGAGCTGAGCTGTATCGGAGCATTTGATGCATGCATAATAACAAGGTCTGCCTGAAGAAATTGTTAGCGACAGATATTGAGGAAAGGAGACACTGTATTGATCTCCTGCACGGCATCAGAGGTGGGGGGTTGGGGGGGGGAGAGAAAAAAGAAGTACGGGTGAGTAACTGACCCGTCAGCTCCATCAGACACAAATGGTTTTCCTCAAGTCAAAGACCGCTGTATCTTAAAGGGTCAGTTCACTTACATATGATTAGATATAAGGTATTTTACTTTCTCATTTCTAAGACTATGTATATTTTTACAATAGGGCAGCAACAAACAACAAGCACATATTTTAAATATATATATTATTGTTTCATCGATAAAATGTCAGAAAATATAGAAAAATGTACCGGACAAAGGCAAAAGTAAAAGCAGCAAACAATGAAATAATACTTAACAAGTAAACAAAATGAATTGTTTACTTTCCAGAATAGCTGTCGATTAATTTAAAATTGATATATTTAGATAGACTGTGGCGCAGACCGCAATATTCAAGTTTGACCCACTACTGTTTATTTTGATGCATTTTTTTAAATTGAGTTGAATTTCTTATTTCCTTTTCATTTAAATGTCGTTCTAACACAAAATCTGCTCTGGTCTTATTTTGAATCACATTGAACATGTTTTTATTTTCATCTATTTTGTGTGTAAAGCATTTTGAGCTTCATTTCTTGTATGAAAGGTGATATACACATACAATCGCCACCATAGATGGAAATAATTCTGTTGGAAAAGCTGAAACACTCTAAGTTAAATGTGAATAAGTTTGGAGGTTTCGCTCATTGAGACGTGGATCCGGCCCAATGCAATTTAGATAATGAGATTTTATTTGTGGTGCTCACTGCATTCAACAATCTGCATTTACAAAACCAATAATGTCCATTAATCTGGGTAATCTGCAGAACATGAAATCAACAGTCTACAAAGGGACTAATGTGACGGAATCAGGCAAATCCAGGCCGAATAAAAAAATAATCAAATATATATATGAATATATCAGGAGAACTAGAGGTATTTTGAGTAAATGGACCATCTAACATTGAGTTTCACTAAACCCAGACTCAATCCTATTAAATCCAATTGAAGAAAGTGTCCACTGATCACAAGAAACCGTACAAAATGCAGGCTGCTGTTTTTGTGCGTACATCATGGTCAAGTATACACATGCTAGATCCAGTTTGACTGGGTGATGTAAAAATGAGTTTGTGGAACAGGAGGAGGTGGAGGGAGATGGTGGCGGGGGGGGGGGGGGGGGGGGGGGGGGCTGTTGGGGTCCAGCTGACTTCAGACTAGATACCAGTGGAACAAGGAGATGTGAGTGTTCATGCATGTGTTTGCATTTGTGCACATGTGTAAAAGACGAGAGGGCAGGGTTGGGATACTGTTATTTTACAGAGGACATGATGTCTCATTACACACACACACACACAAACACACACACATGCATACAGTCAGACAAACACACACGCCGCATGTCACTGCGCATTACTGTTGCCTTCTGTGGGTGCTGCGTCCAGACAATGACAGGCAGGCAGGAGCCACGGCATAATGAGAAAGAGCAGGGGCCTTCGCTTACACACAAACACACACACACAAACATGTCCACACGCACGCACACATGCACAAACGCAGAGGGCAGTCGGCTTCACTCCGTCCCCTAGCCTCTCAATTACCCAGCAGGCTTTTAGTGCCACTCCGCTCCACTACAGCAAATTACCCAGGGCCCTGTCTCACTTAGAGACCTGTGACTGTGTGTGTGTGTGTGTTCAGTGTGTGTGTGCAGTGTGTGTTTAAAAGAGGTAGAGGAAAAGAGGGAGTGTGTCTGTGTGTGTGTTAAAGCAAGTGGCTCTGAAACAGTGGTTGGAGCCCAGCAGAGGCACGTGAAAAGCTAATAAAAGTGTTTGAATGCAACTGCCATTAGGCTAATACCTCTCCACAAGTATGACTGACACACACACACACACACACACACACACAGGGTCAGCTGCGGTGCCCTCTCTCCCGCTGGCTCAAAGTGCTGGGTTTTATTGAATGAGATATTAAAGATTTGTTAGCTGAAGAATACTGATACAAATGGATACTGATGGCTGTTTAATTGCACCAAAATTTGGTCGAGCTTCTGAAAAAAAAAAAAGTACTACCCACCCCCAACCCTCGCAAGGGCCGACGCATTGCTGGAACCTCTGTGTCAACAAACCGGCTGCTAAGTGTCACGCACATGGAGCCGGCTATTAGCTAATGACAGAAAATTCACACACAACCAGCTGTGAAACAACAACACTCAAAAGCCACAGTTCGGGTCCTTAATTTGGGGTTTCTGCTTGGGTCAGGTCAGTAGACACTTCAGCTGTGGTCCAATTCAGGGGCTGCATCCTGCAGAGGTCGAGGTCTGCACGGTCCTCGACAGCCGTCTCTTTCAAAAGCCGAAGCGAAATGAGACTGTCGACAAGGGTGATGATAACAATACATTGACGCGTCGTGTGTGTGGCTCAAGATAGAGAGAAAGAAGAAGTACTACCGGGGACTTTCTCTTGATACTGGCACAATTTTCAAAAGTAAAAAGAATAGCAACGGTGTTGGGTCTAATCTGTAAACTGCTTTTAAAATTCACATACTGCAAACTCAGTCTTTCTGAAATGTATTGTTCCATGTCTGATATGAAATTAAGAGGGAGTTTGTGGCCATAAGAGTTTAAAATGATGACTTTCCTAAGAGAAAGCATTTGTCTGTTTAAAATAATGTGAAAGTTGTCCACTGATGTGTCATTACTTATTTAGTAACTTATTTACCTTTTGACCACATCACCCAGCAGTTAAAACAAAGATTACTTGTCACCACTGACTATGAACATCCTTGACAAAAATGACGCTTCAAGCACACAGATTGCGAATATCTCCGGATCAAAACATGGAGCCATACACAAAGAAGACACTGACAAAGATCTCAAGAGAGAGAGTGGTGCTAAGAGCCGAGGACGTTGTCAATGTGCTGTAACCAAAGACACGTGATCTCCGCAGTGGAATTAACGCGTCACTTCCTGCCTCTGACTGCTGCACCCAGAATGCACCAGCCCTCGCCCGATGTGATGATGTGAATGCGTCTGAGCAGAGAAATGTGACACTCACCACGGCTCTACATATCTCCAACCAGGTTAAAGTTAGTTCGATAATCACTGCCTGGACACAACGTCCCCCAGGGAGATCCTGAGGCTCATTTATTTTGACCTCCAGCTTCATTGTCGCCGCTCTGAACTCTTGCGCTTTGTGATATTGGCTTTGCTCTGCTGCAGTCATTGGCTCGAGGCCAGCAGCCAAGTGCTGATCTACCGTACTTGACCTTTTGTGAATTTATGAATTCATAAAACTAATTGTGCTAAGCTAAGAGTATTTATATCTCATCTTTTGCCACACTGTCATGTCTTTGAAGGTGAAAGTGAGCCATGTGCTCCCTTTGTTCACACCACGGGAGGATATAAAGGATAATGAAGGGTTTTTCATCTACAGATGCTGCAGTTGTGACTTTTGTATTGTATCAGGAAGTTTGGCACCATTGTGTGGCTTTTGCTGCGTTAGAGATCAGAGTTGTCGTAAGAAAAAAGAGAGATAATGCACAAGGTCATCTTGCTCACAGACACACACACACACGCTTTTTTTGCACAGAGATTTTCCACCGAAAGAAACTAAAAATTACTTGACTTCAACACAACATGAAATCAAATAAAATCCACCTGCAGCACTTATCTAATTGAGCAGATTGATATCACATTGACCAAATTGCCAAGGAGACAATTTGTGCCAGAGTAATACAAAGATAAGTTAAATTGGTTAGAGTGAGCCAGACTGCAGAGGCACAATGTGTCTACGGTCTCCTGCCTTGTTAGCGCTTTTCACATTTGTGTCTCACTTCTCGTGCACCCCGCGCAATGTGTGTTTGCTTGTGTTGCCATGTCCATGTACATGTGTCCATACTGTGCTAGGCGTTTGCAATAAGGGATCCGTTAATTAACCAGCAGCTCTGCCCGGGTGCTGTGGCGAGCGAGGGATGAGAGAGAGAGAGCGAGAGGCCGAAAGGGAAACATGCCGGGAGAGAGGGAGAGAGAGAGAGGATCAAAGCAGGGGTCTGTGGCCAGGGGGCCCCCTTTGCACTTAGATGAAATGTGGCGGCTGCAAACTTTAAAGACTTCCTGCCATTAGCATGGACCTTGTCCCCTCGCAGGCCTGGACCTCCTCCTGCTTCCTACCCCCAAAAACAATGACATAGAAAGAGAGAGAGAGAGAGAGAGCGAGCGAGAGCGCAAGAGAGAGGGAGGGAGACAAAGTACAATGACCATAATGACAGCTAAAGAAGTGAAAAAAGGGACCAGACAAAGCAGATTGTTTTCCCCACGCAAACACAGAGAAGATTATAACTAGACAGAGCTGGGGACTGAGAGTCTGCGCTCGCCATCTCTGTTTCGAGAACATCGCTTTTGTCCTTTATTTTTCAAATTTTCTTTTCCACACATTTTGGACGTGACCTTTCTGAAAGATGACATAAGCCTGGTTATGTGGCAGTAGAGCTTAGAAAATGTCCCAATTAGCTGATTGAGAAAAAAATAACTGGCATTAATTGTTGACCATATAAGCTCAGCATCTTTTGGTGCTTCCAGTACAGTTGACTGTAACTGTAAAACCTGAGGCGGTCAGAGACTGTTTATAAAGATGGACAACGCGTCTCGACCTCCTCCCACCTTCCAGAAATGAAGCCAAAATATCTGGTAAACAAACTCTGGCGCTTTACTCATTTGAAACCAGACTCTGTGCAGTGTAGCGGGGGCGGGAGGCGTGGTATCGAGGTCATCGCTCGACCAATCGTGAGGAGGTCTCTGCTGTCAATCCTAGAATATATCAATATCAACTCAATATAGAATAACTAACTAAAGCTTGTGGGGAACCTGGACTGCTCTAGACTCTGACTCAACTAACGCTCTCTGCGACAGATGAAACTCTCCAGTTGAAAATTCATGACTCAGAGTCTCAATAACACTCAATGGCGTTCTGTCATGAAATAAATATGTACACGAGCAGTTCTAAACCACGACTAACACAGACGTGACCTCCAGAGGATGTCCTGGAGAATTGGTGTCTGGACTTTCTCCGGAGTTTGCCTCTCACACATGAACCACGCAGCAGGAGATGCTCAGCAAAGAGCAGCCACAGCAGCGTTCAGGTGAGGGGTGGTGCATTTTGTTTACAGCACATTGACACCAGCATCGGCCCTTATCACCGAAAGACTTCTCGACCCCTTCGTACATGTCTTCTGCGTGTGGTGCTCTCATCCTGCGATTAGTATATATATGATTTTAGTTTTTCCTCATCTTTCATTCCATCCATCATTAACATGCCCACTCGCTTGTGGTGAGTCCTGCTGAGGATATCCTGCTGTCGTCTCACATCGGTTCTTTTGGACATCCTGAGGGATTCCCCCCCCCCCGTAGAATGTAAGGAGATTCTCTGGAGTTCAGTGCATGTGTCTGAAAGCAGCTTATAGGTGATGTGCATTTTCACACACTTCAACCGTATGTGAGCAGCCATTTACATTCTTGCATAATCTGAACCCTTTCCCCTGCTGAAGTGCCTGTGTTTTTTTTTTGTGTTTGAATTCTTTTCCCCCCTTCAAAACAAGCACCTCCACCTGGGCTGCATTAAAGAGAGGAAGTGTCTTTACTGTCCTTTTGCCAGGGACACACAAATACGTGCAACACACACACACACACACACACACACACACACACACACCTGACAGAGCCAGGGGCGCATTCTGACCATCTCTTTGGGCGGTGGCGAGCAGAGGAAGCTCACCAAGGGCTAACGAGGGAGGATCAAAGAGCACATTACCATGCCTCCCCTCTTCCTCTCGCTCTCGCTCCGTCTCCGTTCCCCTCTCTGCCGTTCACAAGCAATAAGAGCCCCGCCGGCCGCCTGTCCTTGTGCTTGTTAGGTGGTGACAATAGGACGTGCCCTGAGCCACAGGAAATGAATTATTTACCTCGCTCCCTCTTGTACTCTTGAAGAAAGAGAGAGAAAAAAAATCCCTTTTCTTGTTTTACCGCTGAACTCACGGCTCATGTATTACACGCACGCCTTGTTCTGTGGCCTTAGATGTTAAACGCTCTGAATAATTCTGTTCCCCGCTGTCGGTGGAGATATCCATCCCTGGCTCGCCTGTTCAGCACACACACACACACACACACACACAGAAGGGAAAAGGGTGCATACTTGAAGAGCTATCTGCATATATTTTAACGAAAGGAGCCTACTTCAATGTGCACACAAATACGCATTTAATCAAACGCACTATTACACAATTAAGCCTCGGTGGAGATCAGGGTGAACGCACGAAGGGCAAGTGAGGGCATCGAGACAAAGCGTGGGCGATACTGTTAAGGTTAGAGAGGAAGGTGTTAGTGTGTGTGTGTGTGTGTGTGTGTGTGTGTGTGTTGGCAAGGGGCTAAGAGACAAGCATACATCTGCTAATTAATCTGATTATAAAGAGACAATTAAATCCATGATGAGACTTCATATCCCATGACCCCTGGTAGCAAGATGAGACTCTCACAATCTAACACCGCTCTCACCCGAGAGCTGACAAGAGCTGACATTGGCTGACACGACTGCATTTGTTCAGAGTGTGTGTGTGTGTGTGTGTGTGTGTGTGTGTGTGTGTGCATGCTCAAAGTTACTTTCTTCGCAGTACAATATGCCCTTGGTGGAGTGGTCTCCATAATTATTTCATTTATTCCCATATGTCCTCTTTCTCTCTCCCCCCTTCACTCCCTTCCCCAATCACACTTTTCCTCATCATAATTCTTCATCACACCCCGTCATCCTCCTCCTCCTCCTCCTCCTCCTCTTCTTCCTCCTCTCCTCTCGTTCCTCATCTGTCCACCCCTCCTTATTTTCTGTCTCTGCTTATCTTTCTTCCTCCCCTGTCCTCCGTCCTGGCCCTGCCTCTGTTCTTAGGAGCCATAATCACTGTCTTTGAAACAAGGGGGGAGTAATGGTCACCTTGATAATGATGATGGTTGTGTTGGTGAAGTGCCAAAAGCGGTGGAGGCGGAGAGTAACCTGTCTGCGTGGGCTCACCTCGCTTGCTCCCCGACTTTGGGGGAGCGGAAACGAGTGAACCAGAGATTGTTCTATTCTTCTTCTCTTATTTTTCTTCCTGCTATCCCGTTCCCCCCGTTAGCCCTGCGCTCAGAAAACCAAGGGCCGACACAATGTGCTGCGGGCTACACTGGGGCCTGTGTGGGCCCCAGACAATCCATCTCTATACACTTCCACTGGTGGGGGACATGAAAGCGCCTTCATTAGCCGCGCCAAAAAAGACTCATATATTTCTCACAGGGCATAAAAGGCCATTGTAAAAATGCCCTCTGTTCCCTTTCAAACATAAAACGTGTCAGACGGCACAAAAGGATTCCAGTCGTCACAGAGAGCGGGGATCATTACCAAACAAGTCGGCGGAGGGGAGAGAAAGAGGCCGCGCAAAGTGAGCCCAGCAATGAGAGGAAATCATGATTAGAGGAATACAGTAAGAGTTTTGATGAGTTACCAAAATGAGAAGTCCTGTTCATGAGGGGAGGAACAAAACGGCCATGAGGAGACAAAACCTGATATTTCCACAAGGGGACATATTTCCCAGGTAGTTCTCCGTGCTTCAGGCAGCTCTGTGTCGCTCTCCTTCTGACTTCCTGTGTGTACAAACCTTGGAAGAGGGGAGCATCTGCTCTAAAAGCTCCTTTCCTGAGTCCTTGGACATGACTGGGCTGCCGGTCTATCATCAACCGCACAGGCCTTGCACGCCGTTGTTCCAGCCTCTCGCAAGCACAGTCTCCATAATAGGGCCCCCCCCCCCAGCCCCCCCCACCCGAGGCACTGAACTGCAGGGAAAGTGACCCTACGCACGGTGACCAGCAGAGGAACTCAATTACTGGTAGGGCGCCATGGTCAAAGCTGTTTGGGTCTCACCACGCACAGACTGACATTGTTCAGGAAGCAAATAGCTGAGGTTGCCCCTCGCGAAATAAAAAGTGGTAATTCAGACGCGGCAAGTTGTACGGAGACAAAGGAAGGAGAGGAACGATGCTTCGGTATATCGGCGGTGAGACCCCTGACAAAAGAGGCTGATTGAGATTGACCTTTGCTACACGCTCTACAACAGACAATGCTGTATCTCTTACACAAGCTCTCTTTATGCGATGAAACGCAGACAGCAATGACCTCCCTATCAGTGCCGATTATTCACCCAGAATTCTTTTCAGCTTTTAAGGCTAGAGCATACGAGTCTGCAGCCATGACCAAGATTGACACAGAGGCAGATACTTACAAAACAAAAGGCTGGAACATAGAAAAAAAATAAAAATATGATGTGAAGTGAATAAAAAAACGGTGGAGGATTTTGAATAAGAGGCAGTTATTACACAAGCTGAAGAGAGTATTAAATGTCGCCTAGTGTTTGATTAATTCAAGGTAGAGTTCTCGTGTCAAAACTGTCGATTTAATGCTCGATGCTCCCGACGACCTCTGCAGGTGCGTCGGGATTCTTTCCTGCCCTAAACGTCTTTAGGAGAATTTGAAGAAAACTCTCAGCCCGCGCTTTTGAATAAAAGCAGCACTGAACATTTCTGTGCTTCACTTCGGCCAGCACTTTGGATTGACCTATTTAGGAATTAGCGCGCTGATAAGACACAACAAAAACAACATGTTAAGAAGAGAGAAGGGGGAGGTGGTGGTGTAATGAAAAAAAAGTTCCCATATTGGTACAAGATCAACTTGTCTCTGCAGCTTAAAACGACTCATTACATTATTAAGCCACAGTGCAGTGATTTGTTTTCCAAGTACGTTAGACACCCATGTTGAGCTATGAGTGTGTTAGTGCGTGTGGTGTGGGACGGGCAAGGGGGGGGGGGGGGGTGGAAGACACAGCAACTCTCTCAGTGGACGTGTTCAAGATGGAAAGCCACTGGTGACCTGTGTAGGGAAAAGACCCGAGTATTAGTCCAACAGCGAAAGATTACATGGTGCTTACAGGAGGTCCAGCGAGAGAACAGGGGGAGAACATAAGAGGGTGGACAGAGGTGGGGGGTTGGGGGGGGGGGGGGCTTTAAACATGAGAGGGATCACGAAGAGAGACGACGGAGGAGCCGCTTCAGTCTGACCCCGACCGTTCTGTGTCTCAAATTCTAGATTTGCAGCCAAAAGATCCTGACCGAGAATGAAACTTGTTAAAATGATTAAGATTAAGATGCATTTATTTATCCCAAACACATGCACAGACATGCAAAGGCACACTCATGCAGGTAGGGAAATTTAATCTCTGCTTTTAACCCATCTGGTGAAGGACACACAGAGCAGTGAGCGACCATGTACGGCGCTCGGGGAGCAGATGTTGGGGAGTAAGGTGCCTTGCTCAGGGGCACTAGACAGGGTAGGGAGACTCTTGGATTTTTGGACAGATCAATCCAGGTTCGTCTTTTTGTTGTCTCTCCCTGGAGTCGAACCAGAGACGAACCAGAGACCTTCTCTGCCCATAGATCAAGTTTATTCCACTAAATCTGACTTCTAACCGACATCGCTGAGCTGTAGACAACACGTACATGTGGGTTTCATGCATCTGTGTGCACGTCACGCGTGTCAAGTCAAATCAGAGGCTCCGGCTCCCTATCGCCGTTTCCACTCGGATCCGTGACGTCACAGTGTTATTATCACATGTTTCCTCCTTTTTCATTTATTCTTTTATGACATAATAAATACAGCATGATCGGCATCAGTGTGTTGGTGGTTGTGTGTTCGATGGGTCTTCTGGTTGCTGCTGTGGGCTTGTGATAGACGGCTACAGTGATAAGAAAGTGGCCTTGGATGTCTCTCTGATTTTTGGGCCGAAGCAGCGGCACTAAAATATAATATACTAATTATTTCAAGCGACACCATTTGTAAAAAATTTTAAACAAGATTTATTTGGTCTTGAAATGTGGAGACTTTCCTCCTGAGAAATAATCAGTTCTTAATTAATAACGATGTTGACATTTAAATTCCATAACATGGTAGGAACAGTTCTGCTTCATGTTTTGAATGTTTAAATGCTTTCGTGTGAAATTAACTTGTTATAACATGGTTTCCATTTATGAGTCAATAACAATTTTGATCCTTTACTTTTACCGTTTAATATCAATCAACAATTACTGACAAATGATTCATTTTCCTCTCCCACCTGTTATACCTATAGACTTTATGAAGATGAACGTCACAATGGATCCCAAGTGTTAAACCCCCAACCTTCATGATCGCCCCTGGTGGCTGGCCGCGGTATAGTTTATAAACTCTGCCTCCATGTTAACAAACCTGACATTGGACAAACTAAAAAGTCAAAGTTCACATCAACTGATTTTTCTAGTTCGTCCTTATCACATTGATGTTTGTTAATGGGTTTCTTTTGTCCAGTTATTTGATGCCATAAAAATGGGAAGAAATGTCCTGATTGACAGCTGAGACTGACCCGTCATTGGTCGAGTGTGATGACAAATAAGGACATTGACGCAAGATGGCAGCGTTCATAAGCAAGATATTTGTTGCCTCATTTCTGGATGGTGGAAGGTGGTGGAGACAAGTGGTCCGTCTTTACATACAGCTTATATGGTACCAATTATCCAATCAGGACACAGCCCTGGATGAAAATGGTCAGGATCATGTATTTAAAAGTATTCAGAAGTAATACGAGCTTAGGCAGCACAGCAGCCATTCAGAAACCTTCTGCATGTGGCGAGACATAATCAGCTCGGGGCAAAATTGAATCTAGAAAAGAAGCTGAAAAGAAAAGGGGGTAACAGGGGATCGGCCATGAAACCCATCAGATGGGGATCAGCAGGTGTTCTTTCATAATCAGGCCTTTAATAAAATATCTAAAACAGTCCCCATTCATTTGATGAGTGTGCTGATCCAGCTGGTTGAATGTGAGGTGACACATTATTGTAATGAGGTGTCTGGTCACCCAGCTGTACTTTTTCTCAACTTTCTCCCTGTTATTTGTCATGATTCATTTTTTGTGGGTTGTTATTTTGTGAATAGGGATTGTGTGCTGCACAGATCCTAGGACATGTGATGGTGGAGAGAGGCGCCCCGCATCATGTGTCCTGCAGCAGCCTTGACCAAGAAAAATTGCATTCCTAACCATCTAAAATGCCTTTTGGCTTTTTATGACGATGTTGTACTTATATCCTGTCATGTGCCTCTTTATGCATCTTGAATACATAAACTGTGAAATCCTCACACCGTGTTATTTCACATGTTTATCCGTAACTAGGCGACATTAGTTCGGACTTTTGTGCGAGGTAATCTGATAATGAATCCACGAGCGTCCAACAAACTTCGGTTCAATCTTAAATTCCCCGTTAAGCCAGTTAAGGACGTTTGACCGATGGGACTGTGATGGCAGTTCATGTAAAGTGAGTCCAAATGTTCATCTGAACACTCATCTGTGCCAGTTGGCGAGGGAACACTTCTGTCACTTGGCTAGAGCACGCGGCTGCAGGTATGTGCAGATTCTATCGGTCGAGCGGGGCGACTCGTGAGCGTGGAGGCTTATCAGGAGTTTGCAGGAGCCCGCGCTCCGACAGTGGCATCCAAAACCACCTGTTGAAACGGAGTGCGTGAGCCGCTGAGCCGCACGCGATAAGGGGCCGCGCCGGTCACACCGGAGAGTCGGATGTTCGGCGAGATGTTGATCACAAACAAATGAGAGAAAGGGGGAAGAAGTTGCCGCAAGAAAAGTGTGTCTTTGCTTCTCGTTCGGTGTGGCCTTGATTTGGGAAAAAAAAAATACATGTGCCGCTGCTCTCTTCCTTCATTCGTCTTTAGTTTGAACGGCAGAAAGCGTTGACAACCAGTCAGGCCACGTTGAATCTTACCGAAGATTAGTGAGTGGAAAGCACATGTGCTCTGAGGGAGGTTCACCACGATAATTACCAAGTGCTCCCGGTTGCATCTGCCTCATGCTAACTGGTGGTAAGCCAACCGACAACATGCAGCGAAAACAACAGTCCCTTGGCTGGCACGGCGGCCGCTCGTTCGCTGCTTCTCCTTTTTTTCCCTCTCTCTGCCTTTTTCTCTCCCTCTCTCTGGCCCCATCTGTCTCTCTCTTCCTCTTTCATCTCTTCGGTCTTCTGCATCTTTATCACTTTTTCTCCTGCTTCTCTGCTCCTGAGCTCCCGTTCTCTCCCCTCCTACTCTTGTTCCCAACCCTCCCCTCCGCGTTCCCTCGCTCCTCTCTGCCCCCGAGGCCATGTGGTCCAGGGGAGGTAGCAGGGTGACAGAAGCCGGACCCTTTGGTGTCGCGAGCGCCTTATCTCGTTTACGAGGTGATGCCGTGCATGTGCAGTGTGTGTTTGTGAGTGTGACTGTGACTGTGTGAGTGTGTGCGTGAGCGAGTGAGTCGGGCGCTGTTCTCAAGGGCAAAGCGAGGTGTGAGAGGATGATGCACTTGATACACTGTGAGGAGAGGAGGAAGAAGTGAGGGGAAGAAGCGGAGGGAGAGACTTCCAGAGGGTGGGAGGGAGGAGGAGGAGGAGGAGGACGGGACTGAGCTGCTTGCGCTGAGTACGCCTCCTACTGGACCTTACTTCAGTCATCAGAGAGGCATGTGGTCCACACAGGGAGAAAAAACAACACTCAATTCAATAAGTCATGAACTGTGAGCCTCTTCTCCTCCTTAGAACCAGATGAAGAAGAGGCCGTTTTGGCTGAAAAGATAATGTTTGTTTTCAGCTCAAGCAATTTTCCTGTTTGACATTAGGATGATATTATATCAGTGTTTTTATAACATATTAAAACAGTCATTTGTGGTGAAAACCTGTTGGGTGACTCAAAATAAATCGTTAAAACATTTAAGTAAATGGTCTCTGTATATATTGAGCATTTCTGCCATCCACCCATTCACACACACTTTCATACAGTGCATCTACCTGCAGCCCTTTCTCTGTCACGCATTAAACTGCCGAGCTTCTGGTTAGCGGGCGACCCGCTCTACCTCCTGATCAACAGCCGCCGTCGTAAGTAAAGTTTTTGTTTTACACTATATTTCAACACAGACAGCTGGAACATTTAGTTCAAATTAGTAAATAAATCCAACATTTATTTACTGATATATAAATTGATTGTCTGATTCGCTCCAGAGTTTATGAGAAATGTATTTAAAAAGTCAAAAAGTCCAACATTTGGTGTGCACTGCAGAGCATACTCACACACACACACACACACACATACACACACATACACACACAAAATCCTCGAAATCTAAAAACTCATCTAAATCAAAGCCATCCTGTTAACTGTGCTGGCGACATATATCCTGGGAAGCATATCCTTTTTATATTCTTAATTCTAATTCTAAAGTCAGACTGAATGTTCTTTATGATTAAATTGCTGTTTGACAGGGTGACTTGCTATAATAGTATAATTTTACCAGTGGTTTTAAAGGTTTCACAATGAAGACAATAATTTGATTTATCACAGTAATTTCTGGGGCAAAATATCATCAATCAAAATGTATTATTATAGGTCTACCTTCATATTTTTTATAAGGCAATGAGTAAGATATTTCCTTGTTCAGTTTACAGCTTCAGTTCTCTGAGAATGTATTTCATATGCAGGCAAAATTGGTATTGTACAATAAAATATCCTGAACTGAATCGATGTTCATACAAATCAGATCGAATCCAGTCTTATAGATAAGAACTTAACAATGCATGTGGGAAATGTCAAGAAAAGGTACAATGCTCAAAGGCGCAGAGAAAATCTCTGGGCTGCACCTAGAAAAGTTTGACACACCAGTTTGCAACCAGTAAAAAAATAAGTCTGGAGCCCGGTATAGATCTGAAAACAAAAGAATAGATTTCAAATCTACCATGATAACGGCCGCCACGTAGCACACAGCAGCGTTTTACGGATGGAGACAGGTTCCTGATGGCTCCTGCCTTTCTGCCGCCTGTAGCTGACAGACAGAGCAGAATGGCTTGACTTTTGGATTGGAGCCTTTTGTGTGTGGCACAGACGCCGAGCAGACATTGCACAGCCGTTGCGTGGACGTGGAGGCCTCGGGTCGCCGCTACACTGTTATTAAAAACAGTGTGATAGCATGTGGGCTGTTCCCTCTCCTCTCCCTGTTTCTTCTCTCTCTTTTCTCTCCTTCAGAGCGATCCATCGCTCCTCTCTTGCCCTATTTCAATAATAGAACTACTGCAGCTCCTCTCTTTTCACAGTGTTTACGAGCGAGATGGCGTTTGCTCAGCAGACCCGCTGACTGTATTTTACCAGAGTGCTCTCACAATCCCTATTTCCCTCCGCCATACATTTCCCTCGCAGTTTATCTCATACACCTTCTTCTATCCTCTTCCCCTTGTCATTTTTCACTCCACAACTCACCCTCACTGTTCAAAGATCTAAGGGGGGGGGGGGGGGGGGATCAAACAGCCTTGTTAAGAGTCTTCTTCAGCTGACTTGAACACCCACCATCCACCCCCAATTGGGAGACAAGTGTTTTTCAAAGACACTCTCTTGGAGGTCCTTGAAGATGACGGCAACATTTTTCAGGGTTTTCAAGTAAAACCGTGGGCAAAAACACACATATCCAGGCATTCGGTGCTTCTGAGGGAAATGGAAAGCATTTGGAACCAAAGGCCTTTTTTCCCATATATCCGTCTGTCATTCGCCTCTTTGAAGTAAAAGGTGTAAAAAGAAGCGTCACTGTTTTGGACCTTTTGAAAATGTCACAGTGAATTTTTTATGCAGGTTTCACTCGACATCAAGTGCTGAGAACCTACTTGTCTACACACGCTAACGCACATAATCACACACTCATGCGCCAATCAGCCACAGCATTTAAACATGTATCTGGTGTTAATGTTGCGGTTAATGAGACTATTGATCGCATTTTCTGTTTCTGACAAGTCGCTGCTCAACATGTTCAACAATCAAGTGCGGACCAAGGACTTGACTGAATCGCAACAACTGCAACAACTACCTGCGGAGGAGATATGATGGCTTACTCTAACAGAAGCAGCAATCCTCATTTCCCTCTCATTTCCGTCTCATTCCCACCTTCACTTTCCTCCAAGAGGGCTGCAAAATGGCCTCTATTACAATACCCATCACAAGCCCCCTTTTTAAAAAGTGGATACAGATGCACACACAGGTATTCGGGAGCCAAAACATTCACATTACGTACGATTGGCGGAAACGCGTGCATTCAGGCGTAAAAGTCTCATATGCATAGGAAAATTGGATGCAAAAAGTCAGGCCCGAAGACATGATCTTCAGGCCTGACTTTTTGAGACAGGTAGAAACAAAGAAACAAAGAAACAAAGTCAGGATTTGTCAGGAATCCTGTAGATTAGTCAGTTCAGCACTCGGTTGGTGTGGTAGATCAGTATGTAAGGTGTCAGCAGGAGACCGCACTTTGTATCCCATCATCGACCAGCAATTGAAAACATATAAGGTTTTAGCTGAATAGACCTAGCCATACCTGACCCAGATTTCTTAATCTTAACCGCTTTATAGTTGTCTTGTGCAGATTTACTAGAATTGAATTGATTTTGGCTTTGGAAGGGGTTTTAATGCAATCCATGTTTGTGGCAATATCCAGTATCAATGTTTTAATCTAGTGATCATCGCATATGCCGTTTTCCAACATGCACTGAACTCCAGATGTTCTCCTGAAGTTATCTGGAGGGGCCACATGTGGGAAGGGAAATGTACGAGTTAAAACTCCAGATAAGGTCCAAGTGAGCCAATGTGAGAAACCAGCCGAATTACGTCCAGAGAATTCACTGTCAGCGATTAGGCTTGTCGAGGAGGCTTATGAAACACTAAAAGTAAGGAAAAACAATAATTTTAGGTTATTTTTCCTGTCGTTGTGAACGGATCTAACTCAACCTGCAATATTCATATGACTAAAACAATGTCCGGAGAAAGTACGGGCCCTTTTTCTGGAGTGCATGTCTGAAAATGGCTTTAATGACTTAGCTTAACCAATCAGAGTCCTTAAATAAAGTTTTTATCAAACAATGCAACAGGGTCTGAATCTGGAGCTGCTTCTAAAAATGAAAACTTTCTCAAACAGATAACTCAACAGTCTTTCCCACTTTAAGCAATGATGTGAAAGTTAGGGCCTGTACTTCACCTTTAAGCTCTTTCCTCCCACACAAAGGTACAGGCATTACTTTTTGTGTTCAACTGAGTGCACGTCTTCAAGGAGACTATTTGAAAGGGCCTGATTCAGCATGTCCTTCATTGACGTCAGAATGTCCCTTTTTTTAGAGCGACCATTCAGAACAGGGAATAAATACTTAGTGACCTTATACCCGATGTGATGGTTCATCTCCTCACACATCATGATAAAGGCCGAGTTTCCCTCTCGTCTACTCTGTTCATCACTTTGGCGGAGGGTCGGGTATAGGAGTCAGCCAATCAGCCAGTCAGAGAAAGAAGCAGGCAGACAGGCCGTCCGTGTTCCTGGCTGCAGCCGGAGTTCGATTCCCCACGGTCGCCCGGCCTGGCTCCTGAGACGGCCGAGAGAGGAGGAGCCAGTGCACAACAGACCTCATTACGGCTTGAAGAGGCGCAGTCACACCTCACTCCAGCCATCCCACCAACCAACCTCTCCGCTAACCTCCTTCCCTCTTGTTTCTCGATTTCCCGATACTCGTTCATTCCCCACTCATCCTCACCGTTCTCTCCCTCTCTCTCTCTCTCTCCGTCTTTCCTAGAAGGGCAACGTCAGATGTAAACAAAGCCCAATGCCAGCCACTAATTAAATAGATGAGCGGTATTAACATAACCTGAAAGCCCCAGCCAATTGTAACCCCCCTTCCACTTCCCTTTAATACCCCTCCTCCTCCTCATCCCTCCATCCATTTTTTTTGAATTTTTTTCCCCCTTGTTGTTGTGATCCGAGCAGTGAGCGCCAATTGTGGGCAGTGTAATTACCATTAGGACAGAAAAGCCTAGCATGTCTTTGATATGGTAATGATGCTTCATGTACACCCTGTACACCCTCCAACCCCCATTCCTAACCAGCAAACACACACACACACACACACACACACAAACACACACACACCGTTCCCTCACCTCCCTCTCCTGTAGTCCCCCCCACCCACCCCCGACTCACACTTCCACATAATCTCACCCATGAATATCAAGTAGGGCAACTCGTCAACACCTGATAATGACGGCTGCAGTTTTTTTGCGCGAGCCACCCAGGGTCGACGGGAGTGATGGAGGGGAGACGGGTGTAAGGATGGACTGAGCGAACAGAGGGCAGGGTTTTGGGGGGCAGAGGCGTGGTACGTACATAAGTGCCAAAATTACACAGGCCGACAGGGAGGGGGGAGGGAGTGACAAGAGATGACGACAAAATTGTGACTAAAGAGGACAGGGAGCGGAGGGGCAGGGGAACGGGCTGGGCGAGGGAGGGTGAGCTCAGTTGTTGTCACGTGCGAGCTGCTTGACCATCAGCCCCTGCTTTAATTATTAATTGCACTTGTCAGGTGTCATTATGTTCTCTTTAGCATCTCAGTGTCCGTCTGACCAGACAAGATACCCCCCCCCCCCACGCTGCTGGCGTTGTTCTACTGACATTTTTTTTCTACCGTCCTTTACCTCTCTCTTCATCAGCATCTTTTTGGGGCCTTAACATCCTCATGTCTCCTTCTTCACCCCCCCACCCCCGCCTGTCTCTCTCGCGGCCTCTTTCCCCTTCTAACACCCCGTCTTCTGACTCCTGCTCCCTTGCTCTCCGTTATTCCATCTCCCTCCATCGTCTCTCGTTCTTTCTGTCCAGGCTCTGGCCTCCAGCCCGCGGATGGAACAGGAACAAACCGACTGCCCAGCTCCCCTGCTGTCTCCCTCTCATCCCGACTACACACACCATCCCTCCCGATGCCTCCGCCGGTCCAAATCCTGCAGCCTTTCCCCTCAACGCCACGCGGCCAGCCACATTAAATAGCCATGGACCTGGATCCCATGAACAAGACAGCGTGACAAGTCTCATGGGGAGACAATGCACAATGTCAAACACACACAGTGTCCTTCACATTCAGTGTCTTGCCTTTGTGGCAGTACAATCCCAATGCCATTGGCTTAGCAGCGCAGAGCCAATGCCAGCTAAATAAAAACTTGGATTTCATACAAAAAAATGGCCCAATTAAACTTCAAAACAGGTACAGTATACACAGCAATTCATCACATTTGAAAAAGAGCTAAAAAGCAACCTCACTTCCTGTCCTTTAGCGTGAGGATATACAGTCTGCTGGATGACAGTGTCAGGAAATGGTGAGTGATGGTATTTATATAGCACTTACCTAGTCTTTATCACCCCTCAAAGCGCTTTGCAGTACAGTTTTACAATTCACCCATTTACACACTCATTCATACAGTGCATCTACTTGCATCACACAGCACTCACACAAGGTGAGTTGTGCCATCAGGGCTAATTTGGGGTTTGTGCCTTGGCTAAGGGCACTTCGGCAAATCAAATGAAGGAGCCAGGGATCGAACCAGCAACCCTCTGGTTAGTAAACAACCTGTTCTACCTCCTGAGACTAAGCCATTTCGATATAAGAGTAGGGCAGTATGTTGGGTCATTGTGGGTCATTTCTATGCATGTTGACACCCTTTGCCCTGAAAGGGGGAGTAGGTGTAAAAACTAAAAACATGTAGTTTGTACTGGGAATATTAATCACTTACCAATCTAACCTATAAAGACTCAGAGAACTGTGGAAAAACGTCCAACTAAAGTTCCGAGAGCAAAAGGCGAAAACCTCAAATTGTTGCTTTTGCCCAACAAATAATCAAAAGCCTGTGGTAATCAATTTGAAATATTAAATTTGGGAAATAAACCATTTTTCTCTGCTTAGTACACAATGTGTGATTATTTTGAAAATATTGTTGTTATGTTTTATAAGATGAAAAACATTTGTAAAATACTTCATACTATAAATGAATTTTTGTCGTGGTTGAGGAGGTTGATGTAAACAGTCTCTCTCTCTCTCTCTCTCTCTCTCTCTCTCTCTCTCTCTCTCTCTCTCTCTCTCTCTCTCTCTCTCTCTCTCTCTCTTTCTCACCCTGGTCCCGCAGGCTCCCCAGTGGCCCACAGAGAGCAGAGGGAGCCCTGGATGATCGGGGGGAGCCCAGATGGACTGAGATGCACACACACAAACACTCACACACACACGCACGTGCACACACTCCCTCAGTCACTCACATGTCATATGTTATCCCATCTGCACTGTCACCAAGCTGCCTGTAACCCCAGGGCCTTGTGGGGGATACATACACACACACACACACACACATACAGTCAAACAGTCACACATAAAGGTTACAAAAATGTGTGATTGTGTACACACGCATACACAGCAGAGGTGTTCTCGGTGTGTAATTGGAGAGGAAGATTACTGCTGCCTCTGTTATTTGCTTCAGTGAGTACACGTCTCTGTAGCACACGCACACACACACACACACACACACGTACAAACACACAGCTGACTTCACATGAGCAACAAGGCTATTTTATAGGTAAACAGTGTTGTGTTATCCACAATGTTTATTTTGTCCTGTAGAAGCGGACAGAAAACATATTCATAGACACACAGGAGCATTTCTCATTCACTGTTCTGCAGTTAATGTTACAGTGTTTGAGCAGATATCGATTTTTGCCTTGGTATGAAATACTCTATTTACCAGTTAACAGAGGTGGAAGTGGCCATTGTTGTCCAATTGGCAGTTACATGCCTCTGGCTATTTACTGAATTCACAGTGTGGCAATAACATCATGAGGACAGTGTTTGTTCGGCCTGAATCTGGGTTGTTTCAACCTTTGTAGTTCTGGTCATGATTTCCACTGATTATGATCTCAAGAAAAAATAAAGCCAGAGCGTCCCAAACTGGTGGCTGGCTGCAGTATAGTTCATAAACCCTACCTCCTCCATGTTGTATACGGGATATGGACCAAACTAAAAAGTGATGTCACACGAAATAATTTTTTCTCAAAGATGTTTGCGAAGTTTGTTCAAGTACGTGTATTTTATATATTTTTATTTTACATTAATAATGTTATTTTATTTGTATGACTTGAACTTTAATGTATTACGTTTTTACTGTCCTTCGGTGGTAACACTTCACCTGGTAAGCACTTTGGTCAACCAAGTTGTTTCAAATGTGCTATATAATTAAAAATTGACATTGACATTGACATTGTGCTACCTCTCCGCCAAGGCCCTATTCCAGGTCTCTGCAACAAACTACGTGATAGCAACATTATTATTACCAAACGGGAATGTTGACTGAACCCGGAAATGAGTTACAAGTGTATTCAGTGTAATAAACAAGGAGGAATGCATAATACTGCATAGCAAAAAAAGGTCAACTTTACATCAATGAAACTGCCTGGATGTGAAAATTAAATGAAACACTATTATATTCTCACTAACACGCACACTGAACTCTGACCTGTTTGTTTATCATCAGTCACATACGAGGATGAGCTAGAGGGCGGAGATTGTAAAATGTACATGCCCGAAACAACCAACACGCTCACACACGGCCCTTTGTCTAACAGAATGAGAGCAGTAATCTTTCCTCCACTTATCTTGGACGTGTCAGCTAAATGGGAAGTGAAAAGTCAAATATGAGATGTCACATTTAGTTTACCTCCCTGCCTACTCCCTCCATCCGCTCCTTCCCCTCCTCCCTCCCACCCACCGCCCGTTTTGTTCTGCACGTCTCTATTTGATTGCATCTCCCCTCCGCCTCAGTGTGAGGCCCACACAATGCACACTCTGCCCCCATCTGGGTGACGGTTGTGTATCGGCATGTCGAGTTAATGGATTTTATACAGAGTGTGGAGCATTTAATCTGAGTGTGCAGTAAGGGGGTTATAAGAGACTGACACAGAGAGAGGGAGAAGGATTGAGGGAGGATGAAATTAAGAGGCGGAGAAAAAGGGAGCGGGCAAAAAGAGATTTGGAATAACATATTTGGGAATTAATGCTTTCACCCATCCCATGTCACTCTGATCATTATGTCTCGCTGCTGCCTCATAGGTGCAACACGACTCTGTCATACTTTGTGAAAAAGGTCACATCACATCTGACCAATTACAAACTCTCAGATATCATTTAGCTAATTATGCCTGATTCTTTACATCAAGATCCATCAAGTGTTCCCCAGGAAAATGTCAAAAACGCAATGTAACAGGAGGCATATGATGATATGATGCTTTCTCAGCTTTCTCTTTCCTCCAGTGTGCTATATATGTCTTATATTCAAATGTATGTGAAAGTTCTGCAAAGCTGAAAAGCCCAAAGTCTGAGCTAACAAGAGCTCCTCTCCACAGTAGAAAACCTACTGAAACACCTTGTCAGTATCAATACATCCAGCCCACAGCTAGTGTGACACACCCCCTAACAAAGTGTAGTAAAGTATGAGAAAAGTTTTTCCTGAACATTACAGCGCGTAAAGCAAGTAATAACACAAAAGGAAATTATAATCCTGAATAGGAAAATCCAACATCATTAGGAGTAAACAGAAGTTTCTTTATAAATCGGTGGATTCCCCCTTTAATTCGATTTGGGATATTTTGTTACCTGAGCATCAGCCACAAAAATCTCCAAAAAGCCAGAGAGACAAAAGGAAAGTGATGATTATTTGGGTCACATCACACGACTCATCAAGTGCTGCTTCTAAGCTTCAAAGTTGGGGCCCCTCTGTATTCTGAGCAATCGTCTCAAACCTGGTTAATTACATAACACAGCACTTTGCAGGTGTAAAAAGTCCCAGCGGAGGCTCCGACCGACGGGAAAGTGCACTAAAGAGTTTAATTGTAGAAATGAGAACACCAGGAGGTATAAATTCTTTCTGCTGCACTCTGGAGAGCGTTTTCTTTGTTCTGTCGGTGGAGGAAGATCACAATTCCTCCCACCGTTAACTACCTGCCTGCCTGCCTGCCGACCGGGTTTTTGTTGTGTTTTCCTGTGTTTTGTTGTTGCTAATAGGCCTAATTGGCCATAACCCAGGCAGCTAGAGAAGAGGAGGAGGAGAGGAGGGGGATAATGAAACTACCTGCTCTCTGTCTCCCTCTCCATCGCCTCCGTTCTCTATCCCACTTTCTCTGTCTCTTCAAGGCGAGGGAATTCCACGGAGGAACAGCAAGCGCATTAGGGAAGGGTGTGAGCTCAGACCATCTACGAGGCAACGAGAGACACACACTCACGCACAGGTAGAGCGAGGGTGTGGGTGGAGGATGAGGAGGGGGGAGGAGAGAGAGAAAGGAAGGCGTGTACGTCTGTGAGGTTTCCCCGAGAGCGAGGAACAAAGCCAGGTTATGTTTATGGATGATGGTTCTTTAAAGGCCTGGCGTTTACCGAGCAGCACTTTGATACTAAAAAGAGCCTTTATCACCACCCGGTCACGCTATAGAATGCATTCTCTTGATGTTTAATTGATGTGGCTGTTTTGTGACAGTTAAATACGTCACGCTGGCATTTTGATCTCGCCACTATGACCTATCATATAGCTAGCTGCAAAGAGCCATTGATGTGAGATTCATTTGTTCTCCCCCACCCCATTTGATCTGTACACATGTGGTTAATGTGTAACTGTAACATCTCTCGCTCTGTCTGTTAGTGTGTGTGTGTGTCTGTGTGTGTGTGTGTGTGTGTGTGTGTGAGAGCAGTTCCTCCTCAGCAGCAGGCTATTCCTACTTTTCCACAAGTCCTAGAACAAATCTACAAGCACAAAAAGGTCATAAAACTAAATTTGAATGTAATAGTGTATTGTGTGTGTGCATTGTGAAAAACACACACCTCTGCTGTTAATCATCATGTGTTGTGTTAATGCTGCACAGAGATGAAGGCAGTGGAGCCGCCTTGCCTGCCCTCTCAGGGAATACTATGAGAACAGTATGTCAGTGGACAGATTGTTTGTATGTATGTGTGTGTGTCTGTGAGGGTGTGTTTGTGTGTGTGTGTGTCTTTGGAGCAATGGGACCTGAAGGAACACCGCGAGGACAATCTGTCGCCCCTCTGCCTGGGCCCTGGGTGACAGATGATGTGCTCCGACTGCTGAGCTGTGTGTGTGTGTGTGTGTGTGTGTGTGTGTGTGTGTGTGTGTGTGTGTGTGTGTGTGTGTGTGTGTGTGCGTGTGTTTTTGGGGGGTTGAACATGCAGAGACAGCTTGCCACACTGACAATAGCTTGATTCCAGCCATGTTGTCAGAGGTTTCAGATGTTAAATCCAAAATGGGTTTTCACAGCTCAAGGGTTCTTCTAGCGCTGAATCACTAGCGGTTCCATGTCCTCTGAGCCCTGACACCTCAAAGACAATTTATCTCTATTATGAGGTGTTCAAATCATGTAAAGTGATAATTTGCTAATGAGCCTGGAAGTCTACAATGACCTTCCACGTTTAAACGCACCCTGTGGAGTCTTTGACAACTAACAGCACAATCAAGCAGTGTTTTTACGAGAGGCCTGTATCATGTATTTCTGCTGATGGTTAAATAGTGTTTCATTGTCAACCGTTATGGTAAATGTATTCAGTAGCTTGTAGAACGAGGCCAGGCACCTTAGATGGAAACAGGAAGTACCACAGGTGGGGTCAGGAAGTTACCACCATGGAAGGGACTGTAAGGAGATTAAATGGGCTTGGAACTTAGAAGAGGACATTTGGACTTCCTGTTAGGACCCGGTTTCTACCTCCCTCTTTTTGCCTTGTGTTCTCCCAGTGTTTCTTGTCTGGCTCTCTCCCTGTGTGGGAGGCTTCGTGATTCAACATGTATCTTCTAGTGATTTTTTTGTTGCCTTGATTGAATGCTTACTCATCCGTTGCTCCTCTTTGCCACGGAACCAGCTGATCAGCATCGTTTTTCAACCTCATCTGCTCCAACCAATTGAGCAATAATCCTTTTTACAACCATCTATGCACTGTATTTGTGTTCTGCACTTTGGGTCCGCCAGAAGCAAATTAAACACATCCCCCTACCTTCCAAAATTTAATGTTGCACCACTAACAAAAAGAACAACTATGACAAACCCTGGGTCGAGGCTCCGGCTTTTGCAGATTTTCTCCAGTCTGCCTCTAAATGGAACTTAATAAACTCAATGGCAAGTATACTTTTGACGGCTCCAGTGGAATTCTTTGAGTACTCTTCTAACTCCAGGGGCCACTGAACCAGCTGTACTAGTGCAGAAAAAACATTCCTATGCACCAAAAACATTCAGTGTTGGTGCATAGCAATGAATTTTACTTAAATCTGAATTGTGTACCAGTGAGTGAGTCTGAGAAATAAACATATTTATCCAAGTACATTCACAATGGTGTGCTCATTGTCTATTACAAATAGGTCATATAAGTAAGTCACAAAATAAAATAAATGCAGTTTCAATAATTAGAACAAACATTTTTTTTTTTGTTTTGCTTAAATGATTGAACAATCTTTTCTCTTCAAATCGCTTTATCAAGGGAAAGCACATTATTTGATAACTGTTCACTGCACCCCGGAACTCCTTTATGTACTCTGCATGTTTTCCTTGGGGAAAAAACTATCACTCATGGGTCAAGCATTGTCGGTTCCAGCATTAAGAAGAAGCAGCCAAATAGTATGACTTGAATAAAAGACAAAGATCCCTATGTGCAGAGTTACGTTCATGAACAGAACCATTACTACCGAATCGAGACCAGTAGGTTTAATGGCACTCAAGAGAATGACGGACTGTGTTTCTTGTGAAATTGAGAATAAGTCTACGAGGACCTAAAGGAGTGTACTTTTAAATGTCCTCCATTTATGTTAATTCATTCTGGCTGGATGATAATGAAAAGTCCAGGAAGATAACTTTTTTATAGCACTTTTCCTTTGCCAAGCTTTGGAGAAAAGGCAGAATATTTAGTTAAGACTGAGCCGTAAAAAGAACCTGTAAGTCTGTCATGAAATGAAAGTGATGTTTTGCCATCGCAGTGGAGGGTCAGGGAGATTGTGTGCATGACATGAAAGTAAAATAAAGATAAATTAGATTGAATAGGATACTTAAAGTAGGGATGTTTGCCAATGCCTAGCAAGCTAATGTTACTGACCCTTCAATCCTCTAGCAAACAGCAGGGAGTTGGAGCAGCATTTTTTCTGCTGATCTGGAAGTCCCTGCCTCAGTTGGTGCAGTGTTAACATTGTAAACAGCTTCCAAATATCTCTGTTTCTGTTATTCCATAATACAATAATAACAATAATACAATTTATTTATACAGCACCTTGCGCAAACAAAGTAGAATAATGAAAATAGTGAGCTCACGGTAGAAGACCTGAGGGGACGTTTTGGAACATCCCCAGAACTTTCAAACTAAAGCAGGGCTAAACTTTTCCATAAGAGGTGCTTGAAAATTCCAGAGCAGTGTTTAAACATAAGGTTTAAACATAGCAACAGTGATGCATTTTAAAACTAAAATGTACCGGTGTGAATGGAATTCACATTGGCTAGCAACCTATACAGGGTGTAACCCCGTCTTCTCCCTGCAACCCTGAAAGAAAGAAAGAAAGAAAGAAAGAAAGAAAGAAAGAAAGAAAGGACAGATGATTGAGTAGATGGATGGTAAGGCTACCAGGCAGAGTGTACTGCAGATTCCTTTTACCCTTAATCGATTGGTTGAAGAGAGGGTAAAAACAAGTTTTCTTCTTTATTGTATGTGGTTTTAATATTGAAAAACACAAAATGCTACACAACACATTTATCAAGAGAAGGCCAGCGACTAGAGAGTCCTTAAAAAAAAACACACCAAATCTCCCCAGACTCTTGAGCACGGCTGCATTGACCACAGGCCACTCTTTTTCACATTACTCACTATTGTATTTACAGTGGAGCCCAGGGATAAACTCACCCTTTGTTACCAAGCACTTAAGACCTGACGTGTGGTATACACACATAGGAGGGTGGGGGTGGCGTGTGTACGCATTTGTGTACGTGTGCATCCATGCTTGTGTGTGCATTTCGGACAGCCGCTTGTCTCTTAAACTCAAACAAAAGAGGGCACATCCTCCATCACAGCTCTATCTGTTTATGCCATCGGCTACTCAGTGTCCAAGAGCCTGTAAACACACCAACCCACCCACACTGTGTCACACACACATTAATAAGAAGCGGAAAGCCCCAGGTGGAGGCCAATGCCCTCAAGCCTTTGATAATAGGTTTAAGTAATAACTAATAAGTAGTCATAACTAGGGACATTATCTAATTCTATAAGTGGAATCTCAGGCATGGACATTTACAAGTATATATATATTACCTTAACTCATTTTAAAGCCAATCATCATTTCATCAGATTAGCTGTTATCATTTAACTATTAGTGACTGTATTAAACTGACCTATACAGACCCTCCTCTCATCACTGTCTGTATATACATACATGCACAATAAAGATGAAATAAGTATTTTGAAAAATAATTCAAATGAATTGTTTTAAATTTAACTGTACAGTTGTTTGCAATCTTCTTAGTTTTTTGGGGGGCGTTCTATTTTCAAAAGTTAATTTTGTAAATAATTTAGATTTTTTTGTGGGGGTACTTTGAGTGAATTCAATATTTGAAGTGACAGAATAACAAGCTAACATCACGTTCCTTAGAAGAATGCTTACCTCCAACAAGGAGATTATGATTGCACTCATCAGTTTGTTTGTTTGTGTTGTTTGTCAGCAGGTTTACATAAAAACTTACTGTATTAACTTCCATAGAACCTGCTGGAAGAGTGGACCAAGGAAGAGCCCATTGGATTTCCGATTGGATGACTGGATTCTAGTTCTTTAACATTGAATGGATTCAGTTTTTTTTTTACATTGAATGGATTCAGGTTTTTTTTTTACATTTCAGCTTTAATGACGTTTCAATCAATTGTCCAGGGAATAACTAATGGATTGAAATAAAAAAGCAAGTATATTTAGTCATGTGCTGTCCCATTCTAGATACCTCTGGATTTCATGAAAGTAGGAGTTTTCCTAATGAAATGATTTCAAACTCTTCCAGCTTACCTTTATGTTGATAATGCATCTTTGATATATAAATATACATATACATATAAATATAAGTATTTGGAGACTAATCTCTGAAGAAAAGAAATGAATGGAAACCCCCAAAAAAACACTTAGAGGCAAAAGTGTGTTGGTGAGCTACTGAGAGTGTGTCTGTCACATTCAGTCATGGTAAAAATCTGCTCTCCCAACCTCTGCTGCTGACCCAGATGTTGTACAAGAAAGTGACCCAGTGCTGGGCCCAGTGACCCTGTTAGCGGAACCCCCACAAGAACCCAAGTTTCACTCGGCTACAATAAAGACAACTGGACTGGATGGAAAATGCATGGAACCCAGGGGCTCCATTCTGAGGCCACTTGGCCTCATTTCCTGGACAGAGCAGATGAGCAGAGCCCATATCGCTGACAATAGATAGCCCTGCTCTTGAGGGATGGCACTCCAGTGGTGTCAGACAGTGGAGAAAAAGAGCACATGCACACACATATCCATGCACGGACACACACATTACGCAAATCTGATTTGTGGACACCGCTTTCTGGATGGGCGCTCTGGAACATAAAGACACATTTGTTTGCATCTCTAAGTTTTTGCATGTAAGGCTGTTCATAGGAATGTTTTTATAAGCATGGTTGATTGTGTGTGTGGCATTAACAGTTTGCCTGTTGATCAAGGAACAACCCACATAAGTCTTTGAAGTCCAGAGGAATCATTGGTGTCACATCTTTGATGTTGTGTTCATTGTCCTATAATCTGTGATTTGGTCCAATTCCACTTCAAATCTCCAAAGTAACCATTTCTTACGAACTTTGTTGAGACATCTCACTGACTTTGAATTGCAAACCACAGCTTGTTTAAAATAAGAAAGGAGACACGGAAGAGAGACATCGGCAAAGACATTAATCTCATTCTTCAGCCTGCTGTTTGACAGCAGATAAACCTGGTATGTATATCTCAACACACAGTGAAGGGGAGTAATTAAGTACATTTACTAAAATACAGTTCTAAGAATGCTTTAAGTCTAAGTATCTAAGGTTTCTTTTGCTTTATATCTCGAGGTAAAAATGTCAAAGCAGCAGCTGTGAACAATGTTAAAATGATGCATAATTCACAATCGAAAAATCCTTCACATGAGAGAGAGATGAAGAAACAGAATGTGTTGTTTAAAGTTCAGGGAACAACAATGTCAGGGGTCGATGATTTGTGTGTTCAGGGCGGCAGGGAGCTGGGTGCAAGAGGAGGGTGTGAAGCACTGAATGTTGGGCTTGAAGCGCCGGCAACAACGTCAGTCGCCTTTCACTCTGCCCCTGCTGACTCCATGTTTTAACCTTCAAATGTTCTTCTTGGTCAGAGACGCACAGATGAAGGACGGAGATTCTGAGCAGTTACAGAGCAGAATACTGTGCAGCGGCACCAACCGCTATCTCATCAATAAAGTGTGCGGAGAAGGGACCTTTGCCAAAGTTGTCAAGGCCGCAAATTTAAACACGTCCCAAGAAGTGGTCCTCAAGATCCTCAAAGATGAAACGTATGCCCCAAGAGAGGTAAGTAATCTCATTCTCATTATTTTTCTTGTTTTCTTTCTCATAACTATAAAAGAACTGCTGGTACCATGCTGATACCATCCTTTATCACGTTTCCTCTTTCTTTCTCAGATGAGGATGCTTGAGGCGATGAGCGCGCTTAACCCCACCACAAAGAACTTGGTCCACTGCATAGAGATGTTTAAGGATCACGGAAAAACCTGTCTGGTATTTGAGCAGCTAGACATGAGCCTGTACCAGCTGCTTATAAAACAACATTGGTGTCCCTTGACTCTGAATGAGATTCGCCCCATAGCACATCAGGTTAAAATCAATCTATCATCAAGTGGTAAAATACCTGTGTGTCTTATAGATCTGTAATAAACATTGTACATTGTTTCCTTTGTTTCTGCAGTTGCTGACAGCTTTTGAGGCTCTGAAGAGCATTGGGGTGGTCCATGCAGACCTCAAACTAGACAATGTGATGCTAGTGAACCACATGAGTAAGCCCTTCAGGGTGAAGCTCATAGATTTTGGTTTGTCCTTTAAGACCTCAGAGAACATGCATGGCAAGAAAACCCAGCCCAGGGGTTACAGGTAGGATCAATGTGACAACCTCATCCTTGAACATGTGTGCAATTGTGTGATTGCGTTCTAAACGATCAGGCAGAAATTGTGTCAATCAACACATGGTGAATTTGACTTTGTACTCAGGAGCTCTTTTGGTTCTTGTTTTTACTCACAGGGCACCTGAAGTCAGCCTGGGCCTCCCTGTCTCAGAGAAGATCGATATGTGGGGTCTTGGCTGTTTGCTGCTTGCCCTCTATCTCGCCAATCACCCGTTTGCGATTGACTGCGAGTACCAGGGAGTAAGTATTCAAATATGTGCAGACATAAATGCAAAGATTGGTATATTCTGCCACAAAAACCTCTCTAAACCCAACGGGGGACTTGATGTAGGATGTCGGCTGATGTAGTTCTTTTAATTCTCTCTCCAGATGAAAGGAATTGTAGACTTGCTGGGTCAGCCACCTCACCACCTCTTGAAGGCTGGAAGACACACCTGCAAATTCTTCATTAAGGACAAGCACTGGTGCAACCCAGGGTGGTCGCTGAAGGTATTTAAAACCAGGTTCAGTTATAGCTCTTTTTCAAAAAGCTGAACACATTAGTATCTGACCAACAGGTTTTGTTCCTGTAGATCCCAATTGAGTACGAACGTGGGACTGGCACCCAGACCAAGAGATGGGTGGGACAAATTAGCCGCCTGGATGACCTGATCACAGTAAGTCGTCCTTTCATTACTAAAGAAAGAATTAGTACTAATTTTCTCTGTTGTTGAGAGACAGGAAGTAGTTTAACTGTCACCTACTCTGTTTTAAATCCAGCTTCACCCAGTTCACCATAGATCCATCGCTCTCCAGGACAGGAGAGCGTTTGTCAGTCTCCTCAAATGCCTCCTACAAACTGACGCAAGGTGGAGGATCACGCCACAGGGTGGTCTCTCTCACCCCTTTCTTACAATGGTCCACCTGAAGGATAACATGGAAAACCCATAGTAAGTAGCAGGTGTCAGTTGTAGTTGTATTAACGGAATGAGTTGTAGATTGATTGTTCAGTGACTAATCCGATGATTTGTGTTTTATTAAGTTTAATAGATTGTCTGGTCAAAATGGCGGTCTTGGACTTGGAAGACAGGTCGGATGTATTGGCTGAGGAAGATCCAGCAAATCACTCCAGTGACGGGTCTGAACACACAGATGACCCATGTGATGAGGCTGCAGCTGCAGACACTGATGTTGATGCCTCAACTGTAGAGGAATCAGTTGACAGCCCAGAAGTGCATGATTCAGTAAAGGAAGCACAGGTCTATGATGAGACTCTGAAGAGGATGAGGACGTTTTTTAGAAGGGTTGTAAAGAGAGCGTTCAAACGCGAATGAACATGGATGAAGGACAAGTGTACATAGTGTGAATGTAATATATGTGACAATTAAATTTTTTAGGCTAATGTATTTACCTGATTCTTGCTGATATGGGTTTGTTTCCTCATGGAACTTATGGAAGTCGCTTTGTAAAAAAGCATCAGTTAAATGTTATATAATGTAATGTAATGTAACATTATTTTAATGTTGTTTTGCCAACAATCTTAAAACCTAAAGATATACAGGTTTAATGTTAAAATAAAAAGACAAATCAAATATCTTAATACAGTACCTTCAGCTGCCTCACAGCTTCAAGAAGACAGTGACACTATTCAAGGTTATTGTCTGTCTGATCTTTTTTTAATAATAAAT
The DNA here is from genome assembly GCF_949316205.1 of Platichthys flesus. Lineage (NCBI taxonomy): Eukaryota > Metazoa > Chordata > Actinopteri > Pleuronectiformes > Pleuronectidae > Platichthys > Platichthys flesus. The sequence continues at coordinate 6,208,503 of NC_084967.1, read as the reverse complement.
ATATATATATATATATATATATATATTTATTATTAAATAATATGTGTTCAATAACCCTTGAAAGTTTTAAGGTCTTCTGCACAATTTAGGTTACCAACTACCAGTAGATGTTTGCAGGTGTTAGTGGATACCAGCGGATATTAGGGACATAACTTACCATAAGGTGTTTTCGCCTTGTTATCAATGATACCGGCCGAACTTGTGAGTGTGTGTGTGTGTGTGTGTGTTTGTCAGCAGGCTAAGGACTGAAACCAATGCTCTCAACTGGCCTGACTTGTTACTGGGCTGTACTTGCCCTTGCTTTCTCTCCGTCATACACACAAACAGACACACACACTTCTCATGTCATCTCCCGCTCTTTGTCCCTCGTCCAGATGGCATGTGGGTCTTTCCTCATCTATTCTGTCCTCGTGGTCCCTCAGTACTGAGTCTCTGGGCTGGCAGGAGCCATATGTCCCAACTACACTGACCTAACTCACACCTCACTGTCTGTCTGTCAACTTATCTGCCTGTCTGTCTGACAGGCAACTTTTCCTCCTGCCTGTCTATCAGCTCTAATGCTGCGCCATCAGTAGCTTAAAACCATAAATACTTGACTACGGCTGCATTCATTATAACACGTTTTTGTGTTCTGTAACAGGGGCTTGAATTACAGAAAATACTATGAACGAGTGACAGCAACAGTGAAAAGTAAGAGCAGTGATTTCTTGGACCTTCAACAACTTGGAACTGTTACTGATTTACAACATTTTGCCTTTGCCATGGGCGTGTAGTCAAGTCCTAATTGAAAAGAGCCAAACAGATAGTGAATGCTAGGGGCCATGAAATAGTGTTTGAGTTTTCAAATTTAAACATTGTTGTTTAAAAAATACTAGAGATTTGGTGTTTCAAAAGTTGACACTCCATATGTCTCTTTTGTGTCAGCTGTCCTTATCTGTCCCTATTCCCTTAGCTTTCATTTTCATCTAAACAAACAATCCCACTCTACCTTCCCTCCATATGCCATTTCTCCGTTTGAGCATTTACCTTTTCTACCCTCTCACCCCTCCCAGTCTCCCAGGTCATGCACTAGTTCAACCCCCTGCACTGGAGGCAACAGGGAATACGACAACATTCAAAGAGCATCTGAGCATCTGAGCAGCAGCAGATATTTGATTCCTACGAAGAGAAAACAATACACATGATGATACGTGCACGACGGTTATGCTTTAAAAAGATTACCAACCACACAGTCCTCCAGATTGAACAACCACTCAGCGTCCACTCATCAGGCCTGTAGACAATGCCATAACTAAAGGTGCATTCACTTTACACCCTTGGATGGTTCAATTTAGCTTATTGAGACAGACTCTCCCGGGCTTTGAGCCAGAGCGTGTCACAGCGACAATGTCACTCTTAAAATATAAAATGTCCCATCACTCCTTGCATCCAGTTGCCCCACATAAAATAGAGGGCAGAATCAACACTGTCAGCAGGCTTTTCATTTGAAGCACTTCTAGACTTTGAAATCTTATAATAGTGATCAACATCAATTTCATGAGGTGACCAAAAGACAAAATGGACTGATGGCTTTTATCTTGTAAATGTTTCCAAAAAAGGGCTGTTAGAAAACCTCACTATACCAAAAACACAAACAGAGTGATGAGTCTGTTGGTCCCTATACTGCACACATCATAATCCAACTTATACTTACTGGCTTACTGATCTTAGGCTAATACTAAACTAAATTTAGCCTCTCAGTTATACGATCGTAAAAACGTTTTTTATCTCTTTAATTGGGAAAAGTCCGATAATTTTCTGGTTTCCATTTTTTTTTTCTGAGGCCGGTAGACTGTTTGTTCAAAGTTTATAAATATTGAACATATCCCGTGTCCAATTCACTACAAATTCAACATAGCACTCTTTTGGGCGCCTAAAAACACACAGGCCAAGTGTGAAGCCGATAAGATGAATGGTTTTATTTGAGTTCCACATACAGACCAACACACAGCCAGAGATTTCTGGAATTAGTATACAGAAGATTAACAGACACCAACACTTGGTTTGCAGTATATTGCACCTTTGATTGGAACAATTAGAATGTAGAAAAAAGCAAGAATCGCAGTATTACCACTAAATGTGACTTTCAGTAAATCCTTCATTGTGCCCCCACCTCAGCAAAGTACGACTGCTGAGGCTCAGACTCTCCTTGTGTTTGACATTGTCTGATGACACGACCATTCAGGAGGTTTTGTTCTTTTTTATCTGCTTCTATATTTAAGTTGTCAGTCATAGTTCCAATGGAGTTTCCTGTTCTGTTTCTGTGAATCCGGTTTCTCAAGAAGAGAGTTTCCTGGCATGTTTTCACTTAGCAACCTCTGGCACTTTGAATAGTATTTAAAGAGAGGAATATTTGTGGAAGGAAATTTAGAATTAGATTTCCCTTCTTCCTCTTCCTCATACTCCTCTCCCCTCTCGCTTTGTGTTCGTCTTAAATAAAATGCAGAAGTTGAAGTGCAGTTTTCAACTGTTACCCCCACTTCAGGGAGACGTCCTCTTGTGCAATGGTTTCCTGCATTTGAAAAACTAAAACTGTTGTTTGTGTACCTCACAAGACACATGAGAGGCCCCTGCACTAATCCCCCTCTCCTTTACACACAATCACAAACAAACACAACCCATGTCAGATGTACAGATATGATGCTCGCTGGCTGCCCACCTGCCCCGGAGAGGCCAGCTGAGAATGCCGATTGGCTGGATGCTGACTGTGTAGTCATGGCAACTGAGTTGAGCCCTGTGTGTGACCTCATGGAGGCCGCATGAAAACGGAGTTCCAGGGAGGGGAAGTGTCCATGCTAGTGTTACAGAGAGACTGTCAGCGTCACTCAGCCAAAATCCATGTGTATTTGTTTGCCTTAGTTTAAAACATGTGTGTGTGTGTGTGTTTGTGCGTGGTATGAAAATAGCAGCTGACCTACAAGGAGCCCCGGTGAGGTGGCCCGGCTGCGAGGTGGATTCCCATCAGAGGGACAGCCAAAGCTGTTGAAGACAAGCACACAGAGATGGAAGGATTTCACTCTCTGAGATTGACAATAACATTTTGACACACATGCAGACACACAAAGACTCACACAGACAGACGTGCATACAGATCAAACCGATGAAACGCCACTTGAGAGATAGAAAGAACAGAGAAGAGGAAGAAGTGTGGAGCAGGCAGGATCATCAGAGAGCCTGAGAGTGTGGAGAACAAAGCGGAGAACAAACAAAAGGAAAATCAGTGAGCGATGGGAACTTACTGTATGAGAGAAGGAACAAGGAATAAGAACACAAAGACATAAGAAGAGACAAGAGTAGCAGTACATTCAGAGAAGAAGCAAAGTGTAAGCACAGATGTGTAGGTCAGCTCAGCACTGAATAATGAAACACAATTGTTCCTTCTTCTGTGTAAAACGTGCAGAGCAGAATTAAATATTTCCTCTGGCAACAGAACTCATGCTTTTTGGGAGAAAAAGTTGTCCTTGTCCTCCAGATTTGGAAAATGCAGCGGTTAATGTTGCTGTTTGTTTTGTGTGTTGTGTGTCTTTTCATTGTGAAGAAGAACGGAAGGAGCTGCAACACTTGTTCTGTAGAAGACTGAATCTCTGGCTGTGGTTTACCTGCATTAGGGAGTCAGGTCTTCTTTACAGTTGCTCACACTTCATCAACGTAAAAACCAAACCCAGTTATATACTTACATACACAAAATTCATCCACAAACACACACACAAGGGCACACTCAGTACAGACACTGCGGACACGGACACCGCTAATGAAGCCGAGGACAAAGAGCTCGCTGCCTGTGTGAAAAACAAATTGTGAGTAAACATCCAGATCAGTGGATCACAGTGCTCTCCTCTTGGCAGGCCTCAGTTGCCATTCTGCCACGTCCAGCCGCAAAAAAAACAACACAAAAAAACCCACCAGCCACCCTCCACCCTTTACCTCTTAAACATCAGCCATTAGATAAACACACTCGCACAGACACACAGTTCCATTTATTACTGTTTAAAAAGGTCAGGGTTGTCTCTGGCTAAGCGCCCCGTGCAATTGATAATTTTATGCATAAACAAATGGCAAATTTGTGCCACATAAATATGTATTAGCAATTAATAATGGTGGTGTGTGTGTGTGTATGAGGGGACGCCAGGTGCATGCAGAGTGGGGCCTGGCTGGTGGAGCCGCGGAGCTTGGACTGGTGGCTTTATGGCGCTGCGAGCCGGTCTCCCTCTCCTCCGCTCCGTCTGCACAATGGCCACTTAGGCACACACACCAGCAGAAAACACACACACGCACCCCGGACAAGAACGCATACATATGCATAAAGTACACCCAAACTCAGTTCAGAAGACGCAAACATGCATATTATAACGTGTGCAATACACACAGCATTACACCTAAAGTTTGCACAGGTTGAATATTAACTTGCAACACATTTGCATGTGAATGTACAAAGTCACATGTGGAAGACACACGCACTGAGGGGGGGGCAGCATTTGTACATAGAGGCAGGCTGTATCTCTCTCTCTCTCTCTCTCTCTCTCTCTCGCGGTGCAAACACAGGCTTCAGCTGCCCCGCACAGTTGCACTGAAACTACAGATGAACAGAAATTAGCAGTGGGTCAAGCACAGCAAGTCCTTCATTGAGTTTTACTCCATGGCTTGAATTCTTAACCAGGCCTGAACACTTTGTTATACAGCTGCAGCGCAGTTGAACAACTATCAAGGATTCAGAAAGGATAAGAATTTATCCAATTACACTAAAAAATGTATAAACTTATTTTGCACTTGTAATAACAATCTCAAAATCCTCTGCTTTAAGACTGCTTTAAGCACTGAAGCCTGGACATTATCCTCAAATCTACCAGAGGGGGTGTGTATGACAACGCTAATATCCGAGTCGGTTTTACCCTAACCTTTCTTGCCAGCCTGGTAAAATGCCCAGAAAGATGTCCTGTGAGAATAGAGCAGGGAAATATCAAGAAAATTCATAGCGAGAGAGTTGATGAGGTTTCTAACATGCGGGGGATATAAAACTGGAATAAGACAATTTTCTTATACAAAATGCCTGTAGAGGACGTCAACGGAAATGTTACTACTTGAAAAGACAACAGGATCTGAGAGCTTCAAATCTCGACCCCTGTTTTGATGTGCTGTAAACAAAACACTGTGATTCCCACAGGAGAATGTGTACGCCATGTCCTGCCTCCTGCATGCTCTACACCACCCCTCGCCTGAATGTTGGATATTTTCCTGCTGTGAACACGACTCACCTGAACATTCTCCTGCTGTGTTCTTCACATGTGAAAGACAGAACATGTCCACACCCAGTTTTTCACCCATTTTATAGAGTTCATGTCTGAAAACAGCTTTAATGTGAGGCATTCATTTATCCTTTCAGTCATATTTTCCTTTATACATATCAATTGTTTAGATAAGAAATAGTTCCTGAGTTGTGTTAAAGTTCTTCATCGATTCTGATAACAAAAGAGGATTCATGAAAGATCTGGTTTGAGATAAGCGGTGGTATTACTAATTATGATTATGATGATAATGTGCTTAAAAACAATATACTGCACATATGAAAGACGGTAACCGTCAAGATGATAGTGTGAAAGTACAGGTTTTCCATTGGTGAAGTGTGGCTACTAAAAGGGAAACACAACAACCACGTCCTCCCATTTGTTGCTCATAACATACATACATTGATCACACAGAAGCCTGGATTGGCCAAAGTTACACACAAGTTTTACTTGGGCTGAAACTTGGAAGGATGTAATGAGCTGACGAAAACAATTGCAACTTAAAGATTGAGCTTTAGGTAAATAAGGTGATGCTGAACCATCTTTGGCCTGAGTGTTGATTGAGTCTGCTGCAGGTTGCTACTTGCATTCACTCTCGTGACACATGTAAACCTGACGAATTCATTTCACCTCAGTTTAGTTCAGGAAGACAGGAATAGTGAGCGATATCAAAAAACAATTGTGCTGGAGTTGCAGCAGCAGCAGTGTTTGTCAGCCTGTGTGTGTGTGTATGTGTGTGTGTGTTGTCCGTCTGCCATGGTGAGAGCAGACTGGCTCCCCTGTAGAGCACAATCACTCTGCTTGGCTAAACACAATCACACAACCTCAACCCGACTCACACGGCCCACTGAGAGATTGAGAAAGAGCAGGACAGAGGGAGCCTACATTGATATATATATATATATATGTATGTGTGTGTGTGTGTGTGTGTGTGTGTGTCCCCTATGTGCACTCGCAGGACAAAAGGCAGTCCCATCTGTTCCATTGTCACTGGGTCTTTAATACGGATCAGATAAACAAGACATTTGGGATGAGGGGCCAAGCTCATGTTATAAACCCTGACATCGGATCCGTATCTACTGTGTGTGTGCGTGTGTGTGTCTGTGTGTGTGTGTGTGTGTGTGTGTTTGTGTGTGTGTGTGTCTGTGTGTATGTGTGTGTGTGTGTCCTCCTGTTATCAACTTGGCAAAGCAGTGCACATTTACCTGCATGTATCTTGTATATGCAAGTGTCGGTGTTACCACTATATTTCAATCTTCTGTCTGTCTGTTCTGAGCATTTGCTGCCTGTTGTGTATACCTGTATGGGTGTGTGTGTGTGTGTGTGTGTGTGTTTGAAAGAGAGAGTGTGTGTGTGTGTGTGTGTGTGGTTGTATGTGCGTGTGTATCAGTTGTATAACCTGCTCCAGTTCTCAGGGGTGCAGGGCAGAGCTGACACGCTGGCTCGATGGCGGCTGCAGGAGGATTAGCGGCCCATTGGCCTAATCAGTGGAAGGTAATCAAAATTCTCTATCATGACAACAATCAGTCGAGAGCGACACACATCTGCCTATTGAGCTCAGCTCTAATGCCATAATAGTGATGAAACATCTGGCCGTTGGGAGCTCAGTGCAATCAAGAAGAGGGATTGGGACAGTTGCAGATGGCAAACCTATAGTGATCATCTGTTTCGGGGCGGGACAGAGGGATACGCACAACACGCAGGTTCACAGGGCGCGCTGCTTCAGTAACAATGAGATCACAGTGGGGGAGACGTGTCGAGGACAGAGCGAAAAGATAAAGACACAAATGGACGCACACAGCAACAGCTTTGCCCGCATACAAGGACCATACCTCGTTCATGCTGCCCTCAGACACTGCGGCCATGGAGAAATGGTCCTACAGGATGGCCCCTTAACTCTTAACGATGACTAGAGTATAATAACAGTGTGATATCTAAGTCGAGCCATAGCTGATTTCAACAAAAATAGAAGAAATGGATGAGCATTGAAACTGCTTATAAGTCAAAGAATTAGATGTAGTACTTGGATCGGATCACACACTGACGCAATCAAAATGCAATGTGACGTTTATAGAGCTGATAAACAGCCTCACAGTGCAGGATTTGACCAGAGACTGCATCTAAAGATAGACGACATAACAGCTCCCTGAAAGTGAAGCCAAGGCATCTCGGTCAAAGTGAAAAGTTCAGAATACACGTATACAAAAATGGTTTCTGTGATTTTAGGGTAGTTGTTTTTCCGCACCAGCTCTCACCTGAACACACAAGATGTGTCTGTGCTGATATGAACGCGTCTGATGCTGCGATGCTCCAGAGATGCTCCAGAGAAAGTCCTGACCCAATTGTGGGGAGATCCTTCGGAGTTTGTGTCTGAAAAGAAATGGCTTATGTGTACGTTTTAAGTGTAAAGAAGGCCATTGCCATTGTTGCACTCTTTTTGCAATTTGATCACTAATTACTGCCTTAGTTGTAATGTGCTCTCCTGTCTATGTGTGCTTGGTCTCCACCTTTTTCCAGTGTTCAATTCAGAAGAAACACAAAATAAATCATAACGTGTGTCAAATAACACTTCTCTAAGATTCTGCTCCAACTCAATTTCTTTGCCCTGCCCCCTCAAACCTGGAGTGGAACCAACCACCGTTTCCACATTCCACACTGTCTGAAGCTGCAGACCAGTCGGCCAAATTACCTGACTTAAACACACACACACACACACACACGCACACAACCACACACACACATATATGTCTAGTCAATGCGAAAACTGACCCCCGAAGAGTTTGTGAAATAATGTGGTGTGTGAAGCCACTGTGAGTACATGTAGGGGGATATGAGTGTTTCCTGTCTGGGTGCTTGTGTGTGTGTGTGTGTGTGTGTGCATGTGTGTGTGATTGTTGAGACACAGAGTCCAGTCAAGCACTTGGGGTGGAATAAAAGAGCCATTGTTCACCAAGGTGGTCCATGCAGAACCTCCAGTCATACCCCTCCCGCCACAGACACACACACATTTAAACATACACACAGTTTGTAGGCCGCCAGACAAACACACATGATACACTCCCCTCTCTGCCTGATCATAGCTTTGTGTTAGAGGGTGGCAGTTGCACAGAAGTAAATATTTGGATGTGGGATGTAAACGCTGGTCTCGCTCACTCACACACACACACACACACACACACACACACACACACACACACACACACACACACACACACACACACAGTCATGGTAGTCTATGTAATTTAGACATAGCTACTTCCTTCCTGTGTGGTGATGATGTTTAGTCTCCCTGTACCGCAATCTTATTTGTTCATTTGATCTCATCCACTTCCTGTTTAGGTGCACTCAGACCCCTCCTGGCTCTGATCTGGGATCAGCCTTCGTCTGATGGACGCATGTGTACCGCATGTAGGAGGGCTGATAACTAACCTTAGATCAGATCTTTCTGCCCGAACGGCTGATTCATCCCAACAGTCTGCGTCACCTGGCGAATATAAAACTCGCTTGAATCAGTGAACTGGGATCCTGCAGAAAACTGCTGTGTCATGTCTGAGCTATCACTGAGTCACCTACTGAAGGACACGTGATACACTTGGTCTGTGGGGATACATTTTTTTACTTTAAGGATGTCATTCTAGTTCGGGCTCAGTCCAGTCTTGAGCCTTGGAGTTTGTCTTTCATACATGAAATGTTTTCCAGGTCGGATGCGTTCACAACAACAGGAAAATTTCCAGAGCATTCAGGTGATGGGGGGCGTCTGGGTGGAGCGTGCAGGACGCAGGAAAATACATTTCCACTGCAGAAATTAAGTTTTTTTTAAAGCACATTATACCTAAAGCTTTAGATAAATGAATTGTGTGTCCAAGATGGCATTTTTGTCCGCAACTCTTTCTCATCCCGAGATATTAGTTTTCTTTCAGTTGCGTTTTAGAAACTTGGTGTCGACAACATTTTACTGCTGTACACTCACATGAGCTCACTGGGACATTTTCCATTTTACTAAAGGGCTGGAAGGAAAAAGTTTGGTGCAACATTTGCGTTTTTTTACCTGCAGCTTAAGGAAGATGACCAGACTTCAGTGCACGTCTGCTCTAGTGCTTGTGCAAGCACTATTACAACTATCAAATTGACCACAACCAAAACACCTCTTACTGAAAGCACACACACCCAGAAAAATGTTCCATCGATGCCCGTGAGTATGGTGTGAATGCGTCAGAAGCTACTGGACTTAAAATGGAACATGTAGCACAAACACTTTCTTTACATTATAGTGGAATTGACAGCAAGGTCATTTCGCTTTGAGTTTGTTCATACCGCGGTTATTTCTGGGCATAAAGGGAAGTGAATCAGATATTCAGACGCATTCTGTGATATTTCACTCTGGCTGTTGGAGTTTGTAGGAAATGGCTGCAGCTTGTTGCATTTATTACACGGCTACACAGCCATTCTCTACTATAACGGTGCTGCAACAGTAGTCAATGATAGAAACACTATTTCACAAAAGACTATTTTGTATTTTAGACTTCAAATCTGGTGCAGACGTTCCATCTCAGTGTCGTGGTATTCTATTTGTGTGTGTGTGGCAGTATGCTTGAAAGCAAATGGAGCATTTGATGCCTATAAGGCCAAATGCACAAGCTGTTCCTGTTAGTAGACGGGAGCGTCGCAGGAACACTGTCCTGACGGTCACATGGGAGACCACAGTTTGTGTCACTGATCTGAAATGGTCGTATTCTTCCTCTTTTTACAAAACATGACTATATTAAAATAAGTCGATTTAGTCATGTATTCTTCACCACACATTAGCCACGGTTTACTTGCCGGTAAATGCTCTTTCTTTGAAGTATATCACAGCTTCCATGTAGAGTGTAGAGGCACCCCCCCCCCCCCCCCCCCCCCCCATGGATGGGTTACAGGTTATCATTACCCTCACCGAGGAGTTTGAGATTTGACCTCTGTTTGTTTGTTGGGTTAAGCTACTGAACATATGTTCATGAAGTTTGGGATTAAAATGGGTCAAGAAAGAACCCCAACAACCCGATATGACAGTAGCTGAAGAAGGCTCCTGAACTGCAGGTGGCGCTGTGAGGGTTGGGAAGACTGGGAACAGGGGTAAATAGTGTATTCATAGAACCCAGTCACGAATGAGGAAGGTGTAGAGTTAAATTTGCACGATTTTAAGGCCATGAGGGGATTTCCATGACAGCACCTCTTTTGAATATGTCATTTTGCGGAGCAAAAGAAGAGTTAAAAGGAAGTTGAACAAGCTTCTGTGATGTAAACAGTGTGAGGGAGGTTTGGGAGATTGCATCATTTATTTTCAGGGAATAATTTGTTTTAATCCTGGTCGAAAAAACTAAATGATAAAGCATATTTAGTGGACTGATATCAATAAATGTGTTCCCCAAATCCTGTTGCCCAGCTAATTGATATTTAATTTTAATCACCACCTGGGGTAATAGCTCTTTTGGTGCCTTAAGTTAGCTTCAGATATGACTCAGCAGAGAACTGTGGACTGGCACCATCCGTTCTCGTAAGTACCACCAGCAACCACAACATAGGTGGTGTAATTAACCGTCTGCCTGATGAAACCCTCCTGAAAGGCTCTCCGTGTCCAGACCAAACAAAAGCCTTCGTACAGGCAAAAAGCTTTCCAACCACTTCAACACAATTGCACACTGGACGGCTTACTCACGCCTAACGGAGGTCCTGGCCTCGGGCGAGGGAAGACGGCAGATCACATGTTCACAGAGCTACTGGGTAAAAGCTCAATGCACTTTACTGAGCTGTGAGGAGCAGAAAATCTCTAGATTACACAGCAGAGTTTATCTTAAGTCAGAAATGTATGAAGGCTATTGTACAAGAATAACCGAATGTCACATATATTAACTCGAACAGTAAATACAATCAGGAGATAAATTAAGGGTGATTGGGTTAAGGAAACTCGAGAGTCAAGTGACACAAGCATGGGGTCCCATCATATAAAAAGGACTGGTACACTTCATGCATATTTTAACGAATGTACTGTCTACATACGTTTCTGCTAAGTAATTTTTTCATAGAATCAATACTAGACGTCTAAATAAAAGAAAATGTTATGTACACACAGTGGACTCTAAATACACATCTTCAAAAAAACTAAATCACACTGCCCAACCCTTTTCACCCTATCACCGCTTTCTGCCACTCTGTCCTAAAATAAATAAGACGTTAAGAGGACCCTCTTAAAGAAGAATGGGGAAGCAAAAGAAAGATGTCACAAAGGGCAGTCTTCACACGAAGAGGAAGGAGTTGAAGACAAGACACGAAAATGTGATTCTCGCTAGTTACGCTTCAGAGAAAGGACACAGAATGTCACAGAAACAAAGACAGAGTCACAGTCACACCAGTGGTCTTGTGATGCTTCTCCTCAAACAGTCAAACACACACAGTCTCCAGGGAACGACGCGACTGCTGAGGGGAAATCTTTGAATGGCTCTTCTCACCGGCCACGAAGCAAGGAGGGACGCGGAGTGTGAGAGTGAAACACCATCATGTGCCCACATCAAAATAAAGGAATACAGAAAAAAAGAAACTGTAATAATTAAGAGGGATTAAGAAACTTTTGTTAATTTTCATTGAAGTAATGTGTAAATATTCGTCATCCTCTGTTCCCAAACTTGTTTTACATGCTTATTTCTCTATATTTTTACTGTGACTCAGTTAGAAACTTTTATTTATAAAGCACCTTTCAAAACCCAAGTTAAAAGATGCTTTACAGAACAAACATTCAGATAAAACAGTAAATAGCAGTTAAACATAAACAATAGAAGAATAAAATCGACACAGACTTCTTTTGCATTCCAAAGCACTTTACATAATACTATATGTATAATTTACTGTCTGATTGTTCACAATCGGTTCGATTAGCATTTATCTTTACTATATCTCTCCTATAATTAATTTTACAGTATTATTTAATAGTGTTAAATTAGTAGTTAATTTATTATTTTATTTATTTATTATACATTTTTAATTGACAAATTAATTTCACCTTTTTTTATTCAACTACCAGGGGAGACATATTGGAGGTCAGGATGATTTTTATATTAACTAAACCTCCCACTGCCCTGCCAGAGTCTGTGGTCTTATTTAATAATTATATCTATTTATTCATTTATTCCTTTTATGTTTGAATCAATTAGTTTTTATATTCCCCTTTCCCCTCATAGCACTAGGGTGCTGAGTTTTATTCCAGTCCTAAGTTTAACCCATTTCCTACCTAACTCTAACCTTAACGTTACCAAAATTCACATCTGACCTCTCACCTCAACCAGGACCTCAGAAATGAAGTTGTGCCTCATTAGGATCAGGCCCAGGTCCCCATGAGGTCTACTGGTCCTGACAAGATCAGTGTTTCAACTGGAGAGCACACATGCATGCACGAGCAAACGTTACTTCAAAGCACTATGTATGGTAATAGTGAAATTAAAGCGGTTATAGTGTTGCCCAATCAATTTGCCTCTATAGTCAGGTATTGAGCTGTAGTCTTTGATATAAACTCGACACTTGTGAGAAAAACTTGTTTGTACTCGCCAGACTTTACTGTTTGTATTTGAGTTAGCTTTTGACAGCTAAGGGCCGACACACACACACACACACACACACACACACACACACAGACACACACACACCGCAGGCTTCATTGCGAGCTCTGCACTAAGAGAACATGAACTATGGATTTGTGGAGGCTGGGATCCATTGCACATTTGCCCTTTTGACACAGTCACAGTGAGTTATTCATTTTTTTGACATTATTAACAACTTCTGCAGTTTTTGCGGTTACTGCTTTAAGTAAAGTGGAAGAGGACGGGGAGGGAGAAAGGGAGGGAATAGAGGAGGGTTAACTGCAGAACAGCCACGGCCACTCTACAAAGTTCTCCTGCAGAACAACATTTGGGTTCAGGACCAGGTACGTCTGAACACTGACCTCGTTTCCATTATAGGTGCAGGGAATTATTCTCCCCTGAGGATGTTTCTGATGTTTTTGTTGACCTCTCCTGTAGCACCACCATCAGGCTAAAACGTCCACAAATACTCAATTCAAAATGTCAGCAGATTATCATGAAACCTTTTCCTTTTGGACAGTGTGTAAGCCTCAAACTTAGCTGAAACTTAGTTGATGGGGTATTTCAAATTGCTGGCTGAATTTTGGTCCATTAACTTTCTTGTGGATATCCAAGAACAAAGCCCTAAAGGTTTTTGATGACCCCTTAACTTTGCATCTACCACCACAAAAAGAAAACAGTCGTTACTTATGCTCACTAACCAGACACATGTTTCTTTTAAAGGACATTTTCAAACTGAAAAGACATGATCGATCATGATATTCTGACAAGATTAACTATAATTGTCTGAAAGGGGCCATTCTGCAGTTCGCCTTGTAATACTTCCAAGTACAATTTGCTGATAATACTTAGCAATAGCACAGTCCTACGTTTGAGAATTTACTTCCAAGTACACTATCGACTTCTTTGTCGTATTGCAAGAAAGGAACGAATAGATCAGTCCACCACACAGAGCACAACACACAGATGTATCTGTTGGTTGATAAAATCTCCCGATATGAACCTTTCACAGACACAGATGTGTATGTTTTGATATATGCACAGATATAAAAACTTCTATTTTAGAGACTAAACAATGCAGAAAAGTATATTTTCTTAATTTAAGTTCTATATATTTCTGGGTATTTGTGTATTTAGGTTTTCTTAGTTATTTATTATGGAGTTTAATGAAGTAAACTGGAAAAATGTCAACCCTCAATTAATGTTTTTGTAATAAATGTTCTTAGGAAACATATAAGTATATACATATTGTGTGTGTGTGAGACAGAAATGTTTCTCTGCCTAATACAAGCCCCAAAAAGTCTGTATAGGTCAGGCTCTACACAAGAGAGGAAAGATGAGCTTTGTTGTGCACATTCTGCCACCTACCTGTTGCACATTTAACACAGACACACACATAGACACACACTTTCCCACACAGAGCTGAGACAGGGAGAACGAAAGGAGGAAGGTTGATAAACACACTTAAGGCTGACTTGGATATGACAGGGTGAGTAAAACACACCGAGCACACATCCCTCGTCATGTCCACCCTAACACACACAATCACTGATGTCTCTATTCATTTAGATTGTCACAATCACACACCCCCAAGAGATCTCACTTCCTCCGTCAGCCGGCTAAATTACAGCTCTCCCCCCTCCTGTCTATCACTCCGCTCCTTCCTCTCACCTCTGTCTGAGAGACAGACAACGACAAAGACACATGTTTGCCTTGTTGTCTCTCTCCGTCTCTGAAACAAAACCGCTGTCTGGAAGAGTCTGACCGGACGTATGTCCCAGATGTTCTGCGTAATGTTTTAATGTGATTAAATGTTCCAAGTGAACCGACAACATTAGGGAGAGAATTATCATTTGTGAGGGGGTTGTGTGGGTCGATGTCCCGGACTGCCCTCTTTAAACAGACAAGGACTGCATTATGGGCCTGCTGGCTCACACCAAGACAGCTCAGCTGGTTCAACTGTTGAACTTATCGCTGCGGACAATCAGACCAGAACCCACCTGACTGTCAGCCAAGCAAATTAGCCAAAACAGCAACAACAACTTGGTTTTCTTTGGCCAAATACTATGAAGGCATCTAATTGTCTAATTTGGAAGGAACTTACTTGGAACAAGAGAACAATTATTTGTGGAAACCTGTGGTTCCAAACAATGAGGTTCAGTCAACGTCTTTATGACTTTGTCAAAAGGCCATCATGTCAACCATGAGATGCTATTTAAAACCACTGCATTAATATGCTTGTTGAAATGACGCCTAACATTTCAGGCACGTTGAGAAAAATGAGACCACACAGCCAGAAAAAGGCAAAGTAGAGGAGTTTGGGAGGTGTAGTTCGCTGCAGAATGGCTCTTCTTTACCAACAGTCTCTGTTATCGCCCTCCAGGACTTCTGAGTCACTTGGGATCCTCTGCTCCCTCATTGAGGGGTCACACAGATAACTGTGGAGACGGACCTGTGGACCTACGTGCCAGTGGCTCCAAAGTAAAAAAGGTGGGAGGTGCAGGAGCAGCTGAAATTATGCCACGTGCATGGACAGGAACAGCAGGACTAAATCATACAAAGTCTACGCTTACATGCTCACAAATCTAAAATGATTTTAACCAGATGCAATATTTGCCAAGTTCCCATCTCTGCAGCAAGCGACTAAAAATACAAACACTGTACAATGACTAGAACTGTTAGGCTGCATATAATAGTAACTATAGCACCATTCAGGTATCGGTGTGATAAGGCTGCTCTCTCGCGCTTTGTCACTCGGCCTTGTTGCCCTTGATTAAACATTCGGTCATTTGAATTTTGATCCTCGATTAGATTAAGTAGATAACCTGGTTTTGAGATGTGTGTTGTATTGTTTTTACAGGAAGCTTGTGTTGACAGTTTCTTTGGTTGTGTTGGTTACGTTGCTCTGTTTGGTTGTTGTTGTGCCAGCTACATGGGGTCAGATCAGCAGGTCGATCAGGGAGAGTGACAACAGGTTTGCACGATCAGGTCTGTGAGTAAAGGAGGAGCTGGGCAGACTCAAGGGGACAGAGAATGGGTGAAGTGCGCTGCATCAGATCGCATTTACCTGCTGTATTTGTGCAGATAGATTTAATTGTGGGGTCAGCAGGAGCCCAGAGTCCAAACTTGGTCTTGTCTTGAGTGTGGTTTCTCTTTGTCTTTCTGTTTAGCTCACATCATACTTACCAGCACAGGTGGTAGGGTCCAGGCAGGTGAGGCTATAAAGGTGAATGGGGGGGGGGAAGTTGGCATCTTGCTGTGAGGCAGCAGAGTTTTCGGATCTCTTGTTTTAAATACTTTTATGATCTAGTTTTGTTGGATTTCCCAGTGTTCTTTTTGTCTCTCTGTTGAAGGACCTGTTTTCACCTTCATAAGTTTTCAATGCCAAATAACATCCTCCGCCCCATCAGAGGTTGCGGCGCAACAATAGGTATAACGTTTCCAAGTCTCCAAGGTTTTTATCAAGCAATAAATGAGCTGACAAACTAATGAACTACCAGGAAATAAGTGGGCTCATTTATTTTGAAAGGAAGTGGATTCTTTTTGTTTTTTTGCTTTCATGCCAGAAATAGAAGCACCGACCAATCACTTTACAACGTTTTTTTTGGGGCTATAGAAATAACATTCTTCTCTTTCTCCACCTTGAAAAACAAGATGTACCAACAAAAAAGAATGAGCTGGTGTAAATCTATTCTAGCCTTCGATTGAGCAAGTGTTGAAACAGTCGCAAAATTTGCAACGCTGCGCAATGTTGAAAATATTTATGCAAAATATTTGGAGATAAGTATTTTGCATTTTGTGTTATTTTCCCCCCCACCCCCAGCAAAACACATACACACCATGTGTATAAAGACCTTAATAGTCATCTGTAATTGATTTATTTTCCTGTTTATTAATTATAGGCAGGAGGCAGCAAACTTAATTTTAAAAATCAGATCATAACAGAATCTCTTACACCCCGGCTACATCTTCCTTCAGCTACTAAGTAACACAATATTGTGTTTGTCTAAATATACAGACACGCTTTCGTTTTAAATCAATACTGCCGTCTATACCGGCCCCGTAACACAAGCAACTGGGATTAAAAGCGTTTCAAGGATTCAAGTCTATCATATTTAAATATGTGTCTACAAAATCATTTCTTAGAGCACAGGAGAATTGTGGCTCGACAAATCCAGTAGCTGATGTCCGGTGCTGCTTTCAGGACAATGTAGACAATGAGATATCCAATCGATGCTTCTCTAACCTTAATTTAAATAGCGAATATAAAATGCTGCTAATAATTGAAGAGAAAATATGTTTGATGCACTCTAACAATAATATGATCGAAGTAAAACTAGATCTGACAAAAGCCAAAAATAATCAAATGCAGCAGCTTGGATAACTGGACCTGTTGTGCCCTATCAGACTCACACTGTGAATCAAAGCTCTGGGACAAACTCAGCGTCACTAGATCAACATAGTTGAGACTAAATACATCCAATTGATTCAAATGTAAACAGATGTCTGCAGTTTGGCATGGCTGTCATTACTATAGGCAACGGACCAATCCTGTGGTCGGATTTAATCACTTAATGGGTAAATTTAAAAAAAAAAGAGTTAAATCTCTCGCTCCAGAAGTGGAACATGCATCTCCGCACGGTAACAATCTCTATTTAAAGGAGATTAATTCCACAAAAGGATTATTCTCCAGATTAGAGATGAGAGGAAATACAGCGGGGGATGGTGGACAACATTAATCCCAGGTGTAACACATGTTCATGTTCAAAAGAGAATCATGCTTTGCCTCTGAATTATATGGTTCTGTGTGAGTTACAGTTGTGTGTTTGCTGTGAAGCCCATCCTCTCCTGCAGGGCCAAACTGCAGAAGTGCCTCCTGGCTCCTTCTTCCCCACTGTGACAGCTCTGAGGTCAGTTTTACGACTGACGTGTCCCACTCATGGAAGAGTTTACATCTGCTGCTGTAAACATGCAGCATCATGCAGGGAGCTCCTCTGTTGGACAGGAAGTCCTGGGATTTACATTGCAGCCCTTGTTTATAGTCGGAAGAACAAGAGCCGGGTGGTTATCATGCACGGTAATAAATAGAAGAGCTGCAGAGAGAGTTGAAAGAGCACCAGCTACTGGAGGTTCACAAGAAAATCCCAGACATATTCCCACCGAGACTGTTTGATTGGCTGCACACAGACTTAAAAGGGGAGATGGAACCAATCCCAGCTGACATTGGGTGATAGGTGGTGTCCACCGTGGACAAGTCTATGAAAACAAGCAAATATTACCCTTTAAAAAAAAAAAAATGTAAACATGAATCCACATCTTTTCTGCATTAAACATCTTTGTAAACGTTTTATTGATAACTGCAACTGTGTACAATTAATGACATTATTTACAATATCCCAAGTGTTTCTCTCTTTTCTTTATCTTGTAAAATAAATTATTTGTATTTCAATAACAAAACTGTCCAAAAGGAGCAGGACAAGAGAGACACATGGACACACACACACACACACACACACACACACACACACAAACAGACGCACTTCAAGGTGTGTGGGTTCCACATTTTTGACAATGCCAGATAAACCTTAAAACATGCTGACTCGTGTGTCGTGTGTACTATGAACACAACGCACCCAAACACTGTAGACTCTAAACATCTCTTTCCCTCCCTCTCACAGACACACACACGCTCTCTCCCACTCATACACACACACACACACATACAAACACATTCTCTGGAGCCCCACTTAACACGAATGGCCCCTCTCTTCATCAGCTCATCCCTGAGACTAAAACACACATACGCACACGCACATTAACACTCGTGCATGCAGTTATACACACAAACAAAGAGAAACAGGCAGTAGTAATCAAATCAAGGATCCCTCGCACTGCTTTCATTCTCGCTCTCTCTCCATTTCTCTCATTATTTCTGTCTCTCTCTCTCTTTCTAATGAGAAGCTGGCTGCCGCACCCTGCGGTTCTTTGGTGCTCATTTCAAATGCCTCCACGCTGTAACGAGGGTCGGGCAGCTTGGGTTCCTCCAGGTGAATCGTGTCCACATAAACTGCAACATAACCCTTAATAACCTCCTTACACCAGGTTAAAATGATTGGGTGTGGTTTGATCACTCATAAATCACTCAGGCTTTAAAACTTGGCTCTAATTGAATCTTTTCACCAAAGTTTGATACCAGCCTGTGGAGTAGACATGGCTAGACCTCATCTATAGCTGCCAGGGCGGATGTGGCTGAGGGGTAGAGTGGTCGTCCTACAACCTGAAGGTCGGCAGTTCGGATCCCCAGTCGGACCCATCTGCATGCCAAAGTGTCCTTGGGCAAGATCCTGAACCCCGAATGGCCCCCCCATAGAATAACAAAGTGCTGTGAATAGATGCATTGTATGAATGTGTGTGTGAATGGGTGAATGTAGAACTGTACTGTAAAGCGCTTTGAGTGGTCATCAAGACTAGAAAAGCTCTTTATAAATACAAAGCCATTTACCATATAGTTGTGTCACATTTCATGATGTTGAACAATTGACTGTTGTCATTCAAACATAATTTGTTTCTGCTGCTAGTTGGTTTCGTACAGTAACAGTGACATGTGTCCAGTAGCTACAGTGGGAGCCTGCAAGTCGTGGCCTCATCGGACAAAAATTTGGAACGAATATTCGGGTTTGGATCGGGTTCAGTCACATTCGCTTCATGGTTTTTTTTACACTGCATGTGCCAGTATTCAGGCTGAGGTCGGGTTTGGACACAACAGATGAAATGCAAATTTTTCCTCAAGGTCAGTTGGGTTGGAAGAGAATTTCGCAAATCGACACTCGCTCTATTACAGCCGACCAGTAAGGCAGGTGCGATATTGTAGAAAGGCCCGACAAACAAACCAGGGCCGTAATGCTAAAATAACATAATGTCTTGACAGCAAAAACCACACATGAGCGCAAGGTGGCGAGATGTTTGACTGCGCTCTCCACCCGGCGCCTGCACAGCGCTGGCAGCGGCACCTAATCACGGTCATTACAGCTGTTTGAGGACGTGTTTCCAAACAGGCAATCAAAGCCTGTCTCGATAATTAGCGAAGGGGAAGACGTCTCGGTGAGCACACGGCTCCTCTCCCTCCTCCCACTGCCACCAATCTGAGAACACAAAATCAGATCAGTCTCCGATGAGAACACACACAAAAAAAACTTGCACATGTTTTTGCACGTGTGTGTGTGTGTGTGTGTGTGATTCTTGGTATGTGCGTGTGTGCGAGCGTGCACCAGTTGCACTGATGGTGCCGACGAGACAGCTTGACTGAAAACAAACCGCCAAAAAACATTTGAAGCAGAAAAAAAAAGGGGAGGGGGGACCCACACACACACAAACACACACACACACACAGTAACAACCTGTCAAGAGCGAATTGCCTCTAATTTTTCTGTCATCTGCCAGGCGTTTAACAAGACGACAAGAGCTCTGCCCCCACACTTCTCCTTCAAGCCGCTGAGAGACAGACACGGAGAGAGGAAGAGGAAGGGAGACGAAGAGGAGAGAGACGAGGGTGGGGAAGAGACGGCGGGCATCACATGTCTCTTTCCTCCCTCAAATCGTTCGACTCACTTAACCTTTCCTTTCTCTCCAGGTTGTGATCTTCCTCTCACCCTCTTTATCGTCCCCCCCCCCTCTTCCCCACCTCAGACAGTGGAAGAACAAAGAACACATATTTGTAAATGTCACAGGAGGCAGGGTAATAAGCACTTAGCCATTGGCCCTGTCTCCCTCAGACCAAACCTCCAGCTCTCCGCCTCTGGCTCTCTCTCTCTCTAAGGGGGATGGTGTTTATAATAAAGGTCCTGTTCACTTTAATATGGCACATTACGCTGATGCTGCTGTCAGCCCACATAAGAGTGCAGGCGGCGCATGTAAGTGTGTGTCCCAGCACGACTACTGCTGTGTATGCTGGCTCGTGCATTAATGTCTGTGCTTGCATGTGTACATTTACTTCACGTATGTGTGTGTGTCTGTGTGTGTGTGTGTGTGTACATGCGCTGTCAGCTTGCCTCCTCTTGCTCCTCCAGCGGAGCCGAGGATGGGTAGAGACAGACGGAGAGATGAAATATTTAACTGTCATGTGTTTAAAAGAACAACAGATGCTTTGTTCTGCTAATTAGCACTTAGCAGAGAGAGCAGCTACAGTACAGTGGTGTGTGTGTGTGTGTGTGTGTGTGTGTGTGTGTGTGTGTGTGTGTGTGTGTGTGTGTGTGTGTGTGTGCGTGTGTGTGTGTGTGTGCAGATAGGATTGTTATCCAAACTCAGCTGGGGCTTTAAGCAGCCCCACTTGACTTGCCAAGTTCAATCCTGTTCACTCTCCATCAAACCTGGTTCTACAAGCAGAGATCAAGCGTTATAAGAGGTGGTAGAAAAAAAGCTCTAGAGAAACAACTGCACTCAAGTCAATTACAACTCCATTTATGTTTTTTCTGCGGCTGTTTATTCTGCCGACGTACAAACCAAACTTGAAAGGTTTATTGAAGCAGCAGCAAATTGTTAGAGTTTGGCGTCTTGATTCGAACTTCATCACATCCCCAATGATCACATTTGTATAATGGGGAGTGATGATCTGTTAAAGCCTACCAGTGGATGCTGGGCAGAGAGATGGGAAATCTTTATGGCTCAAATGCACGGCCAGTTTGGAAGGAGGTGTAGTATGGAGGGTTGTCGTGAGTGAGGCACTCCAAAAATGTAATATTAGCCAGGCTGGCATTCGTCCCTGACATTTCATCTAGTGCCTCCAACAGGTCAAAATCTCTCAATAACAAGAACCATAATCAGTAAAAGTCAAAAACTAAATGTGTTCATCTATCAACTTTGTTTTCTGTGCTGAATACACTTTGTCCCATGTCATCCCCAATCTCCCTCCTGTCCTAAAAAGCAAAACAACAAGAAGTCTGAAATCCAAACAATATTAAAGATTCAGCAGAAAACATAAAAATCCCAAATAAACACAAAATCTATACTAAAACTTAATCAACAATAAAATCTTTTTGCATGATTTAATTACCCGCCAGCTGTTATGGGCCACAGGGAACGTCACAACAATTGCCGTAAATTCCGGAGTCCTAAAAATCAGTCCTCTGAATATGCCAGATTTTGTTATTAAGATACAAAATTGTTTTCTTGGCAAATCAGTGAACATGTCAGAGAACATTGTGTTGAAATGAAAAGAAAACTCCTGGATCCACCCCAAAATAATTTAAAGGGTTCTTTTTTGTCCCATTTCCAATCCTTACGTCCTAAGTATCGAGGAAATCCGTTCTGGGGTGTTGGTGTAATCCAGTCCGAGTGAGAAGAATGGCAAAACTGGACAAATGTGCAATCTCTTGAAATTGAGCATAAACAAACACTTCATAGCTACAGAATGACCTCACATCTCTTGTTTTCATTCAAAAGTAGCTGCATGCTGAATCATCCACCTCCTGACTCTGCACTAATTCATCACATCACATAAGGATGAGATGCAAGGGGATAAAAACAAAGCAAGAGATGGAGGAGTGATGTTCTCACGAGTCCTCGAGACACACAGTTAGACATACGGTTTGGGAAACACTACAATCCATTACACCAGTGTAGCTCCGCTGAGTCCGGAAGTTTTGTCCTTATATAGGGCAAGAGAGCGGACGGTCATATAACACCCGAGTCAGACTGAGCCACAGTGAAACATAAATTAAATCGGAGACAACGGGGACCAGTCCGAGAAAACATGAAGCTCAGGCTGCCTGCTCTGATTCTGTCACACGAAACAAAGAGTACAAACAAGGGCCAATGTCACACTGTACACGAGACGGCACATTATTACAAACACACTTTCAGATCCTATTGTTAGGGACTTTTTCAGTAGCCAGGATATCACTCTCAGGGTGACAGTGTGTGTGTGTGTGTGTGTGTCAGGTTGTTGTGGTGCCGTGCCCCCTCCTGTCCCTCTTCCTCCCCGAGATGCTTGTCTCCTGTCCTCTCCTCTGACACTTAATCAATGCACTGGAAGTAGCCTTTCACACGCAATCTAATTATATGGAAATGAAGGGGAACCAGGGGGCTCCATGTTAAGTGCACTAACACCAAACGTGCACCCATAAAGGCGAGTGCTCGCTGTGACGGAGACGGAGAGCTGTGGGAAAGTAAAGAGAGCGGACGGCTGAGAGCAAATTGGGTCCATACGTTAAGTGCTACTCATATCAACAATACGGCTGCAACTGTAGGAGGTAAAGAGGATGTGAAGCTACACACACACACATTAACACACACACACACACACGTGTCAAACATAAACCTACATATCATCGTTGTCTTTTTATTGGACTCTATCGTGCTTTGTTTCTGTCAATTTATCAGAGGTGTTCATGGAGTTGTAATCTGTGTGTGTGTGTGCAGTGCAGAAGGTGATGCTATGATGGCAGAGTAGGGCCAGGGTTAACTCGCACAATAAATCCGACTTGTGCAGTTACTAGTCTCAGATCCTGCTCGGACACATGTCTGGGGAATAATCCCTGAATGGCTTCTCATACTGCACTGTCACAGCTCTCTGTTCTCACTGCTGCTTTCAGAAGTCCCAGCAGGAGGATAGATACTCTGATGTCAGTGAGAAGTCATGTCACGGTGCCAGGTTGCAGCTGCTGTTGGAAAATTTGGTCAAATATCTTTGTGTTCTTTTTAAACTAGCGGAGTAGGGCTGTATGATATTAGGAGAACGTGCAATACAAGATAACCATGTTGAATATGTCGATGAAGATATGGCGTGCGATAGATCAACATAAAGGATCCCTGGCTACAGACACAGGACCACGGACAGCTCCCCAGCCCGAGGGAGAGAAGACTCTCAGGGAGCCATGCGCAGCTCCACTACTTTTGGGTCTTTTCATCTGTTTGGAAAAGATATTTATTTCCTGTTTTTTGCAGACCTGTCAGTAATTTAATTATCCTCTGTGTGTCCCTATCATTAAACATGTGTCCAATCCCAGGGGTTGTGGGTGTAGGTGTGTGTGGGTGTCTGTCAACAAAAGAGAGAGATAGGAAAAGAGCGAGCAGGACAGCAGGTGAATGCGCGCAAAGCTCTGAAGAAAGATTTAACTCATTAACAAAAGTATCGATTATGATGTGATGATCAGTGTTGACATTGTGGCGACACTTGAAACAAATTAAAACTAGAGAGAGAGAGACTATTTTCAGTCAGGTTCTGGGATCATAAATAAACTACAAGTGATTTATTTCCTGAAGATTAGAGCGTCTAAACCTTTTCAAATATTAACGCAAAATAACATTTTGAACCTGAACATGAGCACTATATATATCCTTTAATGTTTATGACGCTGGTTTTATCAGCGTTATTAGGGCCCGAGCACTGGCAGTGGGAGGCCTTATTGAAATTGTAATGATTATTATTATTATTCAGGCAAATGAATTGGCTTTTTGAGGGCTTTAACATGCTCAAATTCTTACCAAAATTTGCAAAAAATTAGAAAGTGATGACAAATTACGTATTCTGGAGGAATTTTCAATGGGTGCGCAAATGTCTCTGGTGCCCCCCGAGACCCCCGGACCATGTTCACATTGACCGATCTTCACAAAAATCGATACACAGGTGTATCATGACCAGACAACAAAAAAGTCTGTAGGGGCAATTGGAAAAACACAACAGGAAGCCAGCTATTTTGCATTTAGTGGTCTTTTTGGCAGTATACCACATTTTTACTTTGATATACTTGTACCAGGGCTTTAATCAGATCAACTTCAAATTTAGATCAGTGTCATCACAACAAGATGGAGATAAAATGATATTAAAAGATAGATTTTTCGTCACACACGTGTGTGTGTACATGTCCGAATATGTGGAAGAAGGCAAGACGGAGAAGATCGAGATTGAGTCAAGCAACCTGACAGCTGTCAGTTGAAACTATTTCAGCTGAGACACACAAACAATATGCACAGACACACACACACATACACAGACACACATGTCAATTAGCAGCCATGCTGAGCTGAGCAGTAGTGAGCTGATTGGGTCACATGTTTACTCCCTGCAGCCACTGTCAGCAACAGACCGACGATAAAGTGGACATCACCTGACACACAGACAAAGAGGAAGACACACACACACACACACACACACACACACACACACACACACACACACACACACAGCATATGCAGTATATGGGCTGAAGTGTGAGAGCATCTGGCAAAATAAACAAAGCATATATAATCAGAGGTGTAGAGCATATAAACACACGCTCACACTCCAAAACCTCTGTTGCTTGGTTTGCAGGGTAACGGGGAAACAATATGTGAGACTTTGTTCCAATCTGTGCAGATACAAAGCTCTACCTACATGAAAGAACCAATTATACAATGCAACAATACTATTTTTAAAAGAACAACTTTGCTTGACTTTGTTGTGCTACAAAAAGACCTATGTTGTATACTTTGTTGACTTGTGTACTCGTGTACGTGCATTATTCAAAATGTTTCAGAGAACGTTCAAACCCAAAGAAATCTTTCAGTCTTCAGTCTGTGTCTTTATTGTTTAGATTGAGAGACTCTTTAGCCAAAGTTGCATAATGTTTGCAACTTGTTGTTTTTTACTGCATGTGAAACAGGGTGTGGAGATTGAAAAGAAATGTCCTTACTCCAGGCTCTTGATATCCCTGATAAATGTTTAACATGGGTTAAGAGCTGTGTATTTATATCGAAATGACTCGTCATTAAACAAACTGAGCAGCAATTTGCAGCCACAGAGGAAAAGAGGCTACCGTGGATCATGCCCAGCAGCCATGTTGGGCCACGTCATTAAAACAACCGTGATCAGAGACAGAAAGGACAAAAGAGAAGAAAGGAGCAGCCCAGGAAGAATTGAGAGGATGTGGGCAACATGAAGGAAGGGTCATTTTAACAACACAACAAAAGACCAAAAGACTTTAGGAGTACAAACGATAGACAGAGACAAAGTGGATGTGTGTGTGTGTGTGTGTGTGTGTGTGTGTGTGTGTGTGTGTTTGTATTCATTATAAAAGTGTTCTGATTGTCTTGGCGTCCTATCAGGTGGCATCAAACCCGTGTGCGATCTGGAGGGGGAACTACAAAGTGGATCCTGGGGCCTGCAGAAAGAAGCCTTTTTGATCGTGCTAATTAAAAGCCATTTTGTTTAAAACAAACAGACACAAGTTTAATTGGCTCTTTTCCATAAGAAAGGGAAGGATGTTGAAAGTGGAAGAACGCATGGAGGAGGGAGGAAGAGTGTGTGAGTGTGTGTGTGTGTGTGTGTGTGTTTGTGGGTTGGATCAGAGGAAAACTGTGCACATGCAACGTTTCATACACAGACACGCATGTACACATTGAAACACACACAAATTGTTTTGCTGTGACCCACTATTACGGGTACCCATTATCAATCTGAGCATACAGTAAAAACTCAGAGAGAGAATAACAGGTGGAGATGACACACACACCACACAGAACCCACACACATTTACACAGGCATACAAATTCAAAGACACTGTTGTTATGTGTAACATATGGTAAAGTTTAACAGCCCCTAACTGTCCCATTATTCTGTCTTTCAATGGGAGACAGCATCATGTCAACATCAAGTCTCTTCTACAAAGGACAGCTGGTTATTAATAGTTTACTTTTTCTTTTTGAAAAAACAGATACAAATCCAAATGGGAGAAAACAATGAAAGCTCTCATGGATTTGAACCCTGTCGCTTGTAAACCTGCACGTTCATTCTAAAATTTGACATCTTTCATGTTTTTACTCCAAACATGACTTCAAGGTCCCCACTCTTATTTCAGCGTGTTTTCAATCCAGCCAGCAAGAATTTTCTTTTTTAAATGAAGTGTTGCTCCCCCGCCCTCGTTACACTGACAACAGCCCTCAGTTTTACAAGAAATACCTTTCAACCAAGATCAACTCTGCAGTGATATTATTTTCTGCAGTGTTCAGGATAGACACCGGAGCAGAAATGGACTTTTGTGATCTGTATTTCCCAATTTCATTTAGCAACAAAAGAGGTATTGGTACAAACCTTTTTTTTTGTATTAACAGATTAGGTATTTTATGTGAATTCCTCATGTAAATGGGGAATTTACATCCTGAACTTTCAGCATGGACTCAGCATTTAACCACAAGACCTGGGCATTTAGAAGTAATTCTAAAAATATTATTACACTGAAAGTTATTACCTGAAAAATAGTGACATTATACAACAGTGGTGTTTAATCCACTGATTTTTTTTTCATAAGTTTTCTTCTTGCAGTCACCACAATGCAACACTTCAATTATCAGACATGGACTCTGGAAATTTGGATCTGGACTGTTAGACCCCTGGAGTCAGAGGGGGTGGAGGGGTGGAGCCTGGGTAGAAAAAAGAAGCAGAACATGATATTAAGCTGCTTTTTTTTTTTAAACAGCGTCGGCCCTTATTTCCAAAGGCTCTCAAATCTCATCGTCTTCCCAAGTTGACATCGTCATAGAACTTTTTCTACCCGTTTGGCTGGAAGAACCAGTTCCGAAAAAAATTTCAAGCTGACTCGGACATAAGCCTTCTACATAAAATAGAGTTCAGTGCAAGTCTGAAGTCAGTTCAGATATACTCAGTTAAACCTCTCCGATGCCCAGGTGGCCTTACTGCTGCACACTTAACTGTGAGAAAGAAACCTGCAACTTTTTCAGACCTTTGTTTGGGAAAGCTGCACCGACTCAAAACTGAGCTAGATTGAATTTTTTACTTAATCAATGTCTGAGCATTGGTATTTAAAAGACATTCTGCATCCTTCAGGAGCAACGTCTCCTTCCGTCTCTGAGTCATCACATCATGACCTGTAGCTCCTGCAACTGAGTTCACACTGTGACACTGACTGAGGTAAATTTAACCAGGCTGGATTATCAGACAGTATCACCCAGTCTGGAGTGAACTGGACTAGACTGGGGTTAACTTCACCAGCAAAGACACAGTTCAAGTCAACCTGAGCATTTATCTGGAGAGAGCTCTGTAATTTACTAACACACACACACACACACACACACACACAAACACACACACTAACACACAGGGAACAAGCCATGAGCGCAGTTAAGATGTTTTCCTCATACCTAAATTTCCTTTATTTGTGCCAAACTAATTATCTTATGGATTCAAACACATATGTGTTTTTTGTACACTGAGCATGCACTGACACATATTCAATATATGGAAGGTGCCTTGGTACAGATGAATGCATGAAATGTTGAATGTACATGACGATGTTCCGCGCCATCAAATGCTTATCTTTCATCTGTCCCTTGTCTACTACTACACACACACAAACACACACACTCACACGCTTGACATATGCCATCATCTAAAGACACACAAACCTATTTCTTGCATAAGAAAAAAACAGTTGCTGAAAAAAGACACAAATACACAAAAAAAATGTTTTACAACCATGGCTGACGAGCCGGCTCCTTGAGTGGCAGAGGCGACAGGGGCCAATTTTAACACCGTGCACAAAACAATGCATTAGAGACGCGCTTCCCCCGTCTCGCCACAACACAAACATTCACTTATCTGTGTAATAATAGGAGGGCAAGGAGCTGAATGTGACAACAAGAGAGAGGGAGACGCAGCACAATGCCGAGCTGCGCCTGCAGACAAGAGTGATCCCAGATGTAATCTGCTCCGAAGAGAACAAGAGGGAGAGGGGGGGTGCACCAGCGTCTTTGTGTGCAACACAATTTGGAGTCGGATGGATTGACAATGAAGCCGTCAACAACAAAGCGCAGACAACAGCCTGTTGTTCGGAGAGAGGAGATATTGATGCAGAAACACAGGGAACGGTGTTACACAGGAAGTACTGGCAGCCTGTACAATCACACTTGGTGAGAGTAAGTGGGACATGATTGTAGACCTGACGCACTCTGGATGAATTACAGTGTTTCTCTCTAATGTCTAATGTACGTTCGAACAAAGGGGAGCCAGTGTACGGGAAGCCAAACGTGGAAAAACAGTGTAAAAGAGGATGTTTGCGCCTCCTGCGTGAGTTTGCCGGTTTGTTATATGACCAGTGTTTCTGTTGCACTTTAAAAGAACAGTTCGATGTTGTGGGAGCTCCAACCGTTCACTGCCTTTCTCAAAGTGAGAGGAGATGATCAATATTGAGGTCATGTCTGCGCCTTGAGCTCAGAGCTGGACACGACATGTCAGGATGTGTTTAGCTTAGCTTAGCATAAAGCCTGAAAGCCAATGCTGTTATGTCCCCATTGTTTTTTTACTTGAAAGGGAAAATGGAGTCAATTTAGTTTTCAGCATACAGCACAGTATAAGGTAACATCACTCACACACGATTATTCAGTTAAACTCCTTAAATGACATAAAATATAATTCCATTTTTTTCATGTTTCCATTTATGGCTGGAGAAGCTGCGGAATGTTCTTATGGGACACTAATAGTTGTAGCACAAGTGTTTAATCACGGGTGACGGGTCGGGTCAGGTCCTGTAAACCCCCGTACCCTGTGAAGGACGCTATAGAGGTCTACAAATTTGAAAAGTGTGCTTGCGGTTTGCCTCTGCCTCTGTCTCTCTCTCGGTTTGGCCAGTGACTTCCTGACGTCGCTGAGGAAGTCTTCAGTCAAGTCAGCTCTCTTCCCCAAATATTGCCCTTCTCCACCCGCCACAGGACAATGATACACAATCAGAAAAGGAACAAAAGGAAGAGCGAGAGAAGTGGAGGACAAATCACGGAGGAATTACACTTTCTCTTTGCTTATATGATCTATTATTAATCCAATTTTTGCATGGACCCTTATATTTTTTTGGAGTGGGGGGGGGGGGGGGGGGAGAAAAATCACATTGAGCAAATTAATGAGGTAAACGTAATGATCTGAGATGATCAAAGGATATCAGTGTTGGGCAAAGTATAGCCACCAATTAGTAAAACAAGCGCAGGGACGGGACTAAAATATGCACCGCCGCGCCTGATGAAAAGACAGGGTCAGAGGGAATGGACTAATTTCACAAATGAAACGACGTGCTCCAAGACGGGCCCACGTGTGTGCGTTCCAGGAAGAGGGAGGGGAGTGTGTGCATGCGGGTCATGTTGAGATTCCCCAGGGCCTGAGTGTGAGAGGTCCCATAAGAGCAGCAGGAGAGGAGCTGGCTTCACTTTGATAACAATAATAAGGTATTTCTCTCTCCCGCTCACTGTCTCCTCTTTGTATCCTGCATTGGCACAATGAGCGCCGCCGCTCGCGTTTGATCCATGAAAGCAGCTTGTTATGTTTTTTTGAAGAGTTTGATGCACAAAGGAACATGAGAGGGGGGGAGAAAAAAGTTTTCGGAAATAGACGGCCCCTGTCCGACTTGGACTTCGGTTCATTAGGAAAGCCTCGAGGGGGTGGACTTCTTTTTGTTGGGTCTTGTTTCGTTATCTTTTGTTTTTGGGATCTTTTTTTTCTTAAAGGGATAGGAGCTGCTTGAGCCACTCAGTGACTTCAAGGATTGATTGTGTGTTTGTGTTCTTGTCATGGACGATTGTCAAAAGCTACAAAAAGGACAAGACATTTTCCACTGGATGTCATTTTACCAACCCTTTAACACACTCAAGTTGATGTAGACTGGCTGGTCCCAGTAGCCTGGTCCCCGGGCCAATCAGATTGTCAGGGCAGGCTTTATACGATGATTGACAGATGATCAACGGTAACGTAATCAACCACGTCATCAAAGTGCCCTCGGGTTGAATTCGTTTTCAACAAACATGCCTGCCGCTGGCGAGCTGAGATGTGTAGATGCTGCCATTGAGTCTGTTTTAGAAGACATTGACAGCGCATTCATTTTGAAAGAGGAACAGAGAACGTGGAGGCGACGCCAAAGCAACACACTAATCCCTATCGCCCCGGCGCTGCGCCAAGGCTGCCTCGCGGTGCTTCAGCCTCCGGTGTGACCCGCACAAAGTTTTAACATGGGAGTGGATGGCAGCCAGCTGTAATTTAAGGCTTGGCGCTGCGCTGAAGCGTCCGGTGTGAACCCGGCATTAGTAAATAACTCACAATGCGTTGCTTAGCATACGTCACATACTACGTTGCTCTGATTGGTTGTAGGTCTATCCAATTGAGCGAAGAGGAATTTTACTTCCTGGTCATTTGAAACACGCCCCATAATGAGAGCCGAATGGAGCGGTCTCAGACTCACATTCTGACTAGAATTGTGAGTCTGACAACGTCAGGCTACCCTTACTCTAGCATTTACCATCAAAACTAAATGCCTTCGATAATTCTAACCCTCTAACCCATAAAAAGGGGGTCAGCAAGTGAGGACCGGCCCAAATGTTCTCACTTTCCCAAAATGTCCTCTATCTGCAGGTTGTAGGTTCCAAATAGTCCTCATGGATGCACAAAGAGCCAACATTATGTGGAGCCGACTGCCTGCTGAGAACTGCAAACAGCTAAAACTGAAAGTACCAGTTTTATGCAGAGTCCTGCTGCCTGCAGGGGGCCGTAGAAACTTTATGAATTTATTTTGGACCACAGATCCAGCATGATTTTTTATCAAGTGCTCCTGATGTCTATAGTATATAGCCTATAGTTGCTGTATACATTACAACAAACGTTGAAATAATTGACAACTGAGAGATGAAACAATGATGCAATGAAATATGATTGGTTAACAGGTGTCTGTTATTGGCGATCTTTTAATCCTATAATTCCACTGTCCATTTTCGGCGGATCTGCCATTTTCTAAAGTCAAATTTTGGACCTAAAAACCAGCAGAGAACATATAAAACACTCAGCATGTCCATAAGTTTCATTACAATGGATCACTAGCTAGACTGTAGGGTCAAAGTTACCAGTTTCCTCTGCTGAATTTTAATCCTGACCTCGAAATACAAAAGAGCGACTATGATGGAGGAGGACGATGATGTGGGGTTTTCAAGTGTGTATTCTCCTAGTCCTAAAGACAATGTTAGGACAAGCCACTTAAGCGCATTAGTCTAATAATTCATACATCTTGGCAACGTGCTCCTTAGCCTCGTCCAAAGTCTGCAGAGAGAGACAGAAAGGCTGGTTTGTCATTAGATAGATGGACAGAGAGAGGAGAGAACAAAGAGGATACCGACTAAGAGAGAAAGGCAAGGAGAGTAGTGTAGTGTACTCTTAATTAGGTATTTATCCTTTTAATGTTTATGTTTTTCCTCTGAACCTGCCGCAATCACCTTGAATTTACAGGCGAGAAGTCTGTTAAATAAAATCTGCTGCAACTCCGCATCAGTGTTAATTTCGTTGACGAAAACGATGACGAAATATATTCGTTAACGACCCTTTTTCCATGACAAAGACGAGGCGAAGACGTAACGAAAACGGATCTTTGAAAATAAAAACTATGACTAAATCTATTTGTAACTTTCGTTGACGAGACGAAAATGTTGGTGGTTGACTAAGTCACAATAATTTTTTTAACATCATCTTATCAGGCCGTCATAAAGTATCAGGAGCGGGCGAGTGAGTCTGTGTGTCTGTGTGTGTGTCTGTGCGCTCCCAGATAGCGCACCGGTCCCGAAGCTCCGCCCCCCGCCCCGCTCACTCGCTCAGAGACACAAGATCAGAGCTTATACACGTGAAGAAGCCTCTCAGTGACTGACTGCTTCTTAAATATGGAAACAGTGAAAACACAGAGTTTCTCTGTTCACAGCTGATCAGAGATCAGCGCCTCCGCTTCTTGATCAGAGCAGAAGCTGCAGTTGGTTTCTACCGAGCTACAGTTTCTATGTCCGCCTCCAGTCTGACCTGCTCTCACTTTTTGTTTTCACATTTAAAACTAAATATATATTTTTAAGCTATTAGGCTGCAGCTATATGTTTTTATAGAAAAGGAGTTTAATTTGGCTATTAAATGTGACTAAAACTAGACTAAAATGGAATTCGTTTTCGTCGACTAAAACTAGACTAAAACTAAGAAGAATATAAATGACTAAATGTGACTAAAACTAAAATGCATTTTCGTCAAAAGACTAAGACTAAGACTAAATCAAAAATAGCTGCCAAAATTAACACTGCACCGCATCAAGAATTTATAAAGAGAATCATCTCCGATATTTTGAAAGTCAGCAAACTGAAAGGCAGGATAGTGTTTCCATTCACTGTTTTATCTCTTCTTTCAGTGCTCGCATTTGCAAAGCAGGAAGTCCCGATCAATGGCTTCCTGATTTGAATCTTCTCCATGCTAAATGTTGTTAAAGTGTTACTCGATTTATATTAAGTCCTCGTTGTTATATAGGCATCTGCATTACTGCCACCTGGTGGACTGGAGTGGAACATCTTGTCGTCGCTGTTGGTTGTTCATACGTCAGAAGGCTAAATTGTACGCTGGCTGACAGAGCTGAACCCACGGCAAATTAAGAAAACACATGCAAATAGAAAAAAATACGCTCAAATTGAGAATACAAGTTATTAAATTAAAGACACACGCACTAGTGGTTGATATTGTTATCAGGCCGCAGCATCAGGGATCAGTTTCTGCTCCCTTTTTCCTTTAGAAATATGGACTGTCATTACACTACATATCAGAGAGGTTACATTTGATTTAATATAGTTTCAAATTCGAAATTTTTGATTGCTGCTTATTGTACGATTTCACTTCAACAGCACCAACGTCTTTGTACGACTGGAGAACTGCTCTGATTTCCACTCATCTGTTATGTTTCATTATGCCACGAGTCACACAGACACACTTTGATAGAGGCAGAAGAGGAGCTGGGCATGCTCTAGCAAGCCGCCACATGTTGGGGTGGGGTGGGGGGGTTGTTTACCGCTTCCTGTCTTGTATGAGATCAACACCCCGTTAAAGCACTGACACTCAAACAGGCTCCGCTTCCTCACCTGAGCCCTCCTGAGTGTGTGCATGTTTGTGTGTGTGTGTGAGAGAATGTGTTAGAGAGACAGAGAGCGAGCGAGAGCACCTCATCAGTCGCATTGGGAAAATACCATTCAGCGACTGACAGATGTCTCTGTCAGTCTGACTCTTACCTGCATCTAACAAGGTTTCTCGCTCTACAGGCCCCGGGACATGTATACACTCACCACACACACACTTACACACACAGACTCAAGCAACAACACAAACACTGTGTGTGTGTATTTCTGTGTACTGTATATATTTTCATCGCTGTCGAAAAGGGAGCGGAAACCGATCCCTGATGCTGCGGCCTGATAACAATATCAACCGCTGCCAAGCTCAACCCGGACACACAAGGAAGAGGAGGCAGCAGAACGTGATACTGTACGTCTATAAATAGTGCACACAATTATACAGCATGACTAAGCGATGACATCAATTGGCTCTTTTAGGTAAAATGAGCGAGGGGGGAGGAGGAGAAAAGAATAGGTCTAATAATAAAGTCCGTCTGGAATGAGTTGGGTCAGAACTCAGGAGTTAAGTTACTTGATCATTCCCATCTGTGAAGCATCACTTCAGGTTCATTCTCTCTAATGGAGAGAAATGATTCGACCTCCGTCCTGCTGTGTAGGTCAGTTCAGGCCTGACTAATGTTACGAGGCAACAGTGTAACAGAAATGATTCAGAGGTTTGTTTTCACAGTGAAGACGTAGATCTCGGTCTACTCGGTTACTTTTACTCTTTTCAGAGCCTGTACTTTTATTATTTTACTTAAAACATTTGAAAAAACAATTATCAAAATATATTTTATTTTGCAACCTCTGCTCAGGCAGAAGATCAGCTTTTACTTTTAGGACTCCTCCAGGTTCTCAAATCATCAGCAAATGAGGAAATTCATATCTAAACTCTTTGAGCAAGAAAACCAAGCAGCTTGAGGAAGTTACCGAGGTCAAAACCACACTCAAAGACACTCACAAGCACACTCACAGCTCTCAAGCCGTTAAGGCTGGCAGTCAGAAAGGAGACGTCATAACTTGACTTATACGAAAGGTATGAAATGGAATTGTGCCTAATTAAAGCTCAATTAATGAGGACAGATACAAAAATCTCCTTTTTTTTGCTGACACATTTTGTGATTCATGATAGAGATACAGATTAAGAAGACAAATATCACTCAACCACTTGAAATTCTGCACATTCAGTAACATTGAAATACATACAATGATATTACGTAGTATTTCACACTGGAAGAGCACATTTGCGTTCTTTTTCAGTTGTTTCCTCCTCGAGAAACAATTGGAGTGATAGTTCTCACCCAAATGAATCTCTGGCAGCACATCAACCCTCTGCCCTCATCCATGTTCACTGGCTTCCGCTCAAATTCTGAATCACATTCATAAAGAATCCTCCTCTTCACCTCTAAATCCCTTCATGCGCCGACCCCCCATACCTGACTGACCAGCCCCCCCCCTCTATACTTCAGGAAACTGCAGTCCTTAGATATGGGTCAACCCACCACCCCCTGTACCAGCCTGAGAACAGGCCATTCAGGGTGGCAGCCCCCACCTCTGACTCTTTAAAACACTTGTCACGCTTTATCCCCAGCGTACATTACCACTATTATTTATTGATTATTCCTTTCTTGATTTTTTTTATTTTTACTCTCATCTCGTATATATTTAAGTTATTATTACTATCATTATCGAGACAGTTTTAAACACTGTCAAGGAATTAATTTGTGCTAGATACTAGTTTTGGAAAACATGGCTGCAGAACCTAAAAGCTTTCTGTAATCGTAATTAATGTAAATGTGGACAATGACTCTAAACATCTTCGACATTAATAAAAGCATCTCTTGTTATCCAGTGCAGATATTGGGCATTAAGACATACAGTATATGTAAAACAGAACCATTAACGTTACTTAATTCAAATAAAAAAATCTAAAAAGTTCCGGATCAAGTTCACATGGTGATAGTGAAGCAACATTAAAGAATATCACAGGTTGATGATAAGTCTGACTATTTGCACTGCAACAATCATATCACAGATCTCTACTTCCTCTCTATCGCTAACTTCACTGAGTGGTAATTGGCGCAAAAGAAACCTCCCTCAATCCAATCCCTTATTCCCAGCAGGGCTTCATTACATATGAATAGAGGAGGACCGGTGGTGACTCACTCACCGTCCTATGTCGAAGGTTATTTTTTTTCTTTGCCACAGCAGTGGTGACAGAAGACGGCGAATGGGAAAGGCGGGAAAAGAAAAAGGCGCTCAACCACGACTGCCTGCCCCGCTCTGTGCGCTCTGCACTTCAGGGAGCACAGCCAGCGCGCCCCCTTCATGCCGCCGCCGCTTCCAAAACTTGTCTGATGGTGGGAGGTATGTGTATCTCTGTGAGAACTTACCGGATGCTGCGTTTTTGAAGAGGCTGCGTTTCCTGCGAGTCCGTCTCTCTCCGTCTATCCCAGGGAAAAGGCAGAAGGGTGATGGAGGTCGGCGAGGCTGCTGCTGCCGCTGCCGCTGCTGCTGGTGGTGATGGTGGGTTGGGTGCTCACATTGATTTGTGTCACTTCTCCGTCTCTCGCCACTCCACCTCTTTCCTGCTCTCTCTCTCTTCACTTCACATTACACACACATGCACGCACACAAACAGACAGACACACACAAAGGTTTTGTCAAATTACACAAAGCTGAAGTACTAAGGGGAGGAGAAGTCCGTTAGATTCCTCTCTAGCTCGGGCACTGCCACTGTGCCAAACAGCTACCAGTATAACAGCGGGCCGGCTAAGGTCCCCACAAAACATTTTTCCAACCTCTACCACAGATCGGAACCAAAGACACACTAAGCATGAATCTGAATCTTTCTGTAAGATGCAATATAATGATAAGAACCCATTTCCATCCCAAGAAAAACCAAAGAGGTTTCCCATTGAGATAGAAGTTGGGTTCCCTCATTGGTCAGAGCTTATTTTTGAAAACAGGATTGAAAACACGGAGCGGAGCCCTGAAGCAACATGCAGCTGGAGACTGTCAACTTTTAGTGTGTCGGTATCAGCAGTTGTTATGCGTGTCAACTGCACACAAAGCTTTATTATCCAGCTAACATGGCGGCCGCAGCAAGCCAAGTTTCTGCCAGCCACAGTGACAGGCTCCACCGGCTGACTAGCAGGTTAGCACAACAGTCAGCTACTGCTATCACCAGAAGCTGCAGGGAACCTCAGCTCCATGGGAACGTTTTAGTGTCATTCAGCTCAGTGTTTTTGGTTGTAATGGCCTCTAGTGTCAGCCATGTTGCCAGCAGATTCAATGGCAAACCTCTGATAACCCCACTGTACCCCACCTGCCTGCAGAGAAGAACAGAAATGTAAGCAACTATGTGGTAGCCTCGACTGCAAATACAGATGGACGACATATCGGCTCCCCAAAAGTGAAGCCAAATCATCTTGATCACCGATGCAGTACAGGCCATTAACCACACCTCCTCCGTGGAAAATCTCAAAGATTGTTTCTGTGTGTTAAGTATTTCTTATCACAATATTTTCTCTTCAGGTGAAGTTGGTTTTAAATTGTTAAAAATGCTGGAAACACATTAATTGACAGTTGACACTCCTGATCGGTCCAGTGCAGGTATCAGCAGGACCTCAACACTGCAGCCCTATCATCGTAAAGACTTAGATGCTCTCACCCATTGGTTGACCTAATGCTCCACTTCATGTGAACCAATCGGATAATGGCTATAAACATAACATGAGTTCACCTCTGCATACGTAGTGAAGATGAAATTGCTATTGCCCCACCAATCGACAGGGAACAGGAAAAAACTTAGTTTTTCGGATATATGTAAGGAAATCCATTTGTATGGGTTTATTTGCTCAGTGATGCAGTGTCTACAGATATGTTGCTTAGTTGATTATTGTGCGTGAATTGTTGTTTGTCTCATTATATCATGGTTATTTACTACTATACATCACTGTTTGACCTGAGCACAGAAAATGATTCACCCCCTGCCTCACTCACTGTACCTCTCCCTCTCTCCCTCCATGTATGCTGACTTGTTTCTAATGTGCGTTTTGCTGCCCACTGTACCTTGTAAATGCCACAGTGTGTCTGCGCGGGGACGAGAAAAAAGGCTCTGGGGCAATCGGCAAAAGCGCGGGGGCAGAGCAGATGCGCTTCAAAGGCTGTCGAAACTATATTATATGGTTGATCCCTGTCCAATTCACTTTCACAGTTCAACAGCTACTGTATGTTAAAGCTGGAGAAAACAAAGGCTCTCAGAGGCGTATCCTTATGCTGAAGTTGGCTCGCACAAGAGGCCTCGGCTGGTGCGTGTGTGTGTTTGTGTGCATGTGCTTGTATGTGGGTGTGTGTGTGTGTGTGTGTGTGTGCGAGTAAGTGTCTGTGTGCTGGAGTGGAGAGGAGGTTGGGGCAGTGGTCAAACGAGGGAACATCTAAATAGACTGACCGCATAGGTCAGATTTGACACACTATTATTCATTCACTGTCTGTCCTCAGCTGCGCTCCGCTCATCTACACACACACACACACACACACACACACACAGGCTCCCCTAGGTGCAGCTTTTACTGTGCATATGCGCCTGAACGATGCACAAATGTCAAGAGCAATAACTGGCATGTCAATCAAAATGTACCCTCCTCTCCTCAGTGTTTAGCAGCTAGGTAGCTCAGGGAACAGTCTCTCTCTCTATCTCTCCCTCTCTCTCTCTCTCTCTCCCTCTCGCTCTGTATTTCTGCAGGAGTGTGTGTGAGCCTGTGTGTATTAACTTCTGAGGGTCTACCTGTTTGATTCCTGCCGTTGGCTTTAAAATGTCCCATCCCAGAAATCCATTCAGCTCAATTCGGTTCATGTCTAAGTTCAATGTGATATAGTCACAAAAATCAAAGTATGTGATGCTCTCCATGACGTCTGGTGCTGTGGGAGGAGGATTGTGGTAAACGATATAACTTAAAGAATACTAAGTGGATCTTTCTACAGCTCAAATAAGGTTTCCACCCAGATTTATTATCCCTTTTCCCCCCTGTATGTAGTCATTACGTTCCACTCATAAATGTTTCATCTACTTTTACTTTTGACATTGTAGTCACAGAATGCGAATGTATCATTTGGTTTAATGGAAATTTGACCAGAGTCGGCCGTGACCAAAGACACATGTAATCACATCATTCGGCTGTTCCACCCACCGTTGGTAACAGCAAGTTTAAATTACTCCAACATTCTTCAGCTCAGCTGGTTTTCCAGCATGAAGGAATTTACACCTTCACCAAGTTACTAATCAAATAGTGAATAATAAACAAATGTGTAAAAAGGGTAAAAGGACTGTATTAAAACAATGATGTTCTTGTCTCTTTGACTCATCCACACATTTCTACAGTTCTTCTATACGCAGACATATCACACACTTTTGGCACAGTTGTCGAGGGTAATTAGTACAGCATCTTGCAGAATGGAGGAGCTGGGAATCGAACCACAGACCTTCTTGTCAGTAGACGACCCTCTCTACTTCCTGAGCTGAAATTTAGACAGTTTACAATTATTTACGTATAAGGAGATTTTTCCTTACAGCACGCAGAGAATTTGAGATGGCGAATTGAGATTTGAAGTTGCTGTGTACGGGTTTGAAGGAAATTGACTCCATAGGAAATGGAATAATGTAGAGCTGAACAGTTGAAATGGAAAATTCGATTAAATTATAAGCAATGTGTGGACGCTATATTTTTGCAACAGCTCCAGGGTCCTTGGGGGACCTGAACTCACAACCAAAATACATGTAAAACCCTGACTACATCCCCGTTTCTTTGTCTGCTTGTCCAACAAAGACCTACATGTTTTCATGCTAATATGACACACTGATCTGCTTTTTTTTTTTTTTTTACAAAGCAGTGGAGTTGTTGAAGTTTCCATGTTCGGGGTTCATTTGGGAACGTTTCCAAAATTCATGTTGGTCCTCTTTCTTCAAAACTGGGCATCAGAAATGGCCTAATTTGTTTAAAGCTGCTCCAAATCAAGATCATGTCCAGCCTCCTCTCTCTCCTCTCTCTGTGTAGTACCATGGCTGTTGCTGGGTGCGTTTTTTTCTATGTGTGGGAGGGAAGGGAATCAGGAAGCCATGGCTATGATAGGAGCATACTTTTGTAATCCTCGATCTGACAGAAGTCTCATTGTCAGTTTCCTCTGTTTTCACCGAGCACAGGGCTTTCTCCGGCCTCCGAAGTTGGATGAGATTAAATGATAACATGTTTACTCTATCATCATTTCAATACTTCAATCAGCGGTAATATGTTGGATCTAATTCATCCCTCACAGTAGAATAAATGACACATAGTCAATAATTACCGTTACAGAGCAAAGATATTCAATGCTATGGGCCGGGTAATGATTTTGTGCCGTAAAAATTGACTAAAATAACTTGGCAGGTCGTCTTTGATATTATTAACAAGAGCAAAAGGAGCAGACACACGCACAGACACACACCACCCACCACGCATCGCACTGTGCCTGCAACTGCTTTGAGTAGCTAGTAATACATCCACCTTCCATAGATTTGGCAGCCTCTGCCGGACCCCTGGGGGCCTCAAGCTTAAGAGCCCAGCCAAACGACACCCTGCTGGGGCAACAAGGAGGGGTCCCCCTGCCCCCCCTGTCCCACAATCCAGAATCCTTTTTTTTTATCATTTGAAGATGAGACGCCCATCATTAAACCCTTATAAGCACAAATCACTCCTCTGTTGTCTAATAGCTGCAGAAACCAAAGTCAGGTGGTTCGGTGGTATAGCCACACACAGGCTTATTTCACCCTGAAGAGAAGAGTTGCAAAAAGATGACGGCGGCAAATCACTTTGCTGATCTCAAAAGAAAAATTATTGAAGTTCTGAGGCGTGAATTTGATTTATGGCAAATTAAGTAGCAGAAACTCTTAAGATTCTCTGGTTTCAAGGATGAAGAGACTGCGATAGACTACAATAGACTCCAATACAATGGAATGAGAAAAGACTAGAATACAATAGAATACATTTAAAAAAGAAAATACTACACCAGAATAGACTTGAATAGAATATAATAAAATAGAATCAGCTGCACAGGTAAACATATTTAGGCACAAACACACCTACATATAAACTCCATTCACTTTGCAGGGGGTTTAATTAATACATTTCAAAACGTTTGATGTAATGGGCAAAGCTTGAAGAAGTACAGATACATGGAAACAAAATAAATACATAAGTATGAGCATGACACATTAGCATGACGTATGGTTCCCACAAAGTTGAGCTCACCTATGTGACGTGTCTATGATCTTACCTCCAGTCATGTGCTGTATCTCCACAGTTGAATCCTGCTCACATAGCTCAGGCTTATCCACCCTCTAGTGACTGCAAGCCAACATTGCAGTGACACCACGGCAGCCTCCAGTTATGGAGCCCACGCTCACCTTCAGTTTACCTCTGCTAATTCTACACTGCTCTGCCAGACGAAACCCACATCACGGAGCATCCATTCGCCTGCCGAGCTGATCCAAGCCCTGAGAAATGACAGAGAAATGCAGGAAGTTGTTGGAACATAAACAAGGCGCAATGGAGGAAGCAAGGGGTCAAGGCGGCGCTTCCTGTTCCACAACCACCTCTGTGTGTGTCTTCAAGCAGAGCAGAGGCAGCAGTGACACAGTGGAACTAATGTTGTTGCAGTCCGGCTGCTTCTTTTACACATTCATTTAATTATACATACATTATTATGATGTTTTTATTTCAAGCACAATCCAAAAAGGTTTGTGTTTTTTTTAAATAAAAATCAAAGCGTTTTCTGTTTCAATTTGTTTATTTATTGTTTATATATTGTTTTGTTGTGATACAGTTTATAAAATAATAGACAAATACTTATCACGAGTTACCATTGCCTGATACGGCCAAAATACTGTTAGATATATATAGTTGCAGCCGGTATTGTATTTGTATAATACAAGATAAATAGTTTTAGCAATATCTGCTATTTTATGGTATTTTATGACAAAGCTGTGTCCTTTTAATTTGATGGGTAAGATTGTGCAAATTATATGAGAAAAACTCCAAAAAGCTCAGGAAGACAGAATTTTAACAATTTGTGTTTTGTGCGCTCCTAAAATCACCAGGCTACTGATCTGCTGTGTCTTCTCTTTTGTTAATTAGTTATTTTTTGCAAATGAATACAAGCTAAAATCCCATTAGGGGGAAAAGTCATTTAGGGGTTATGAAAACCTCCATTGTCAGATGTCCAGTTTGGATTAGATTCATTAGCGGGCCAGACAAAACGGCAGCATCTGGCCTCATTATTATTATACCATATCATAATGAATTGGTAATCTGGTGTTATTGAAGCATTTGGTATTATTCTCAAACTCAATTACAGTAATAGGTGTATAATGACATTTTGAGGATGTAAACTATCTCGCTCCGGTTTTCACACACTCGCAGATTAACTCGGAAAACTCGCCTCTCTCTCTCTCTTTCTCTCTCCATTTTGATTCTAACGTGCCACTCTGAACAACCTTTCAAAAAAAGTGCTTGCTCAATATGTCTCTTTCAGTTTGCATTTTTCTTTGCAGCCGGTCCAATGCTGCAGCCCACACCAGGCTTTGGACCACAATGCTCACTCTATTCCTTTCAAACGTCTTATCGGCTCTTCAGAGGAGATGCACTTCACCGGCGTTTGAGCGGAGACGTACAGTACAGAATCATCTCAGGCTACTTAGTGTTAGTGTATACAGCAGCTGCATCTGTATCTTAATAGTCTATCGGTGGTGGCGAAGGGAGAATGTGAAAGCGCTGAGGGATTTGGGAGAAAGGATATGATTGCATTTATGTCCCATCAAGCAGCTTGCTGGATCCAGGGGGATGCCTAATATATTTCTGTATTTGGTCTCCAGCTTACATCTGTCTGCTTATGGATTTATGACTTCAAAACTATTTGGGAAAAAAAAAGGCGCCTCTCGACAGAGCCAGTGACTAATGACTAAAGCCGACAGGGATGGCAGGCAAACACACACACACACACACACACACACACACACACACACACACACACACACATACTCACGAATAGACACAACGCCAAGGCTCCGGCGACAAGGAACAAAGGACGCGAAATCTGACACATTCTCTCTGACAGTAGGATAAAACTCACTCACCCCTGGAGCCATGCTTACACACACACACACACACACACACACTGCAAACACACATTTACTTATTTGTCTGTCACGCAGTTGAGTTTCCCCCCCCCCCCCCCCCCTCACACACACGCACATCATGTTTTCACACATTAAAAACTGTCCTGACCACATAAAAAGAAAAAAATAGAAAATGTTAATCTTCACACTGGCTCTGCTGTTCTTCAGTAAACATGGAGGTGTGGATGTTTGTGTCGTCGGACCCGGTGACGACTGTGAGCGATTGTTGACAGGGTGAACACAGGGAGCAGTTTGGCTCGATGTACACTTTTTTTCCATGACCGTAGAAATGCCTGCTAGATCCACAAATCTATTTCTGTTGTAGAGTTGGACTCACATAGACGATTCCATTTTCACAATCTTTCCTCTTTTTTTATTAGCAAGTGAGGCAGCAGACATTCAAATACCTATTAATGTGTGGCACACAGATTTATATCTGAAAACTCAATGTATTCCAATTCTCAGAGCCGGAT
Organism: Platichthys flesus; assembly: GCF_949316205.1. Lineage (NCBI taxonomy): Eukaryota > Metazoa > Chordata > Actinopteri > Pleuronectiformes > Pleuronectidae > Platichthys > Platichthys flesus. The sequence continues at coordinate 6,164,969 of NC_084967.1, read as the reverse complement.
GACAATATTCGAGCTTAACATCCTAAACGTTCAGTCATTGACGACATATGTTGTTTTAAAGTTGTTGAGATACAAATCTCACAATTGGATTTGAACGGATTTGGATTCTACTTTTGATCAAATGTTGAACCTCAAGCTTATTCGTACATGATGGGATTATGGGCCACAGGGACTGTGCAAATAAAAACTGTGATATATTGATTTCTTTGTTGACTTCATACAAGTATAAATTAATATGTATAAATAAAGAAATAGTACTAAACACTTTGAAGCAGCATACATTAGTTGGGTGGATGGATGCATGGTAGGATGGACACAAAGATTGATCGATTCATAGATTTTACGGACGGTTGGATGGATGTATGGATGGATAGATGCATATGAATGGATTGATGGTCAGACGGATGGATGGTCAGTCGGACAGTCAGATGGATGGAAGGCTGGTGAGACTGACAGAAAGATGGATGGATGGATGGATGGATGGATGGATGGATGGATGGATGGTCAGACGGCACTCCGCTCCCAGAAATCAAACCTACTTGTCGTCCCTAAAGTCTCTAAAAGTAGAGCAGGAGCCAGAGCTTTTTTTATCCATCAAGCCCCTCGGCTGTGGAATCATCTACCACTTTCAGTTCAGGAGGCAGACACCATCTGTTTGTGTAAGAGTAGGCTCAAAACCTTCCTTTTTGATAAAGCTTTTAGTTAGAGCTAATTAGTGCGCCAGAACGTTACTTGTTCTACTTTATGACACATGACACACGGAGCTTCTCTTTCCAGCTTCTCCTTCCTCTTCTCCATCCCTATCCCCCTTCCCCGGGAATCCCTTTGCTTTATCACCCGCAGATCCAGGGCCTCTTTGGCCGCGCCATGGATTGCGGTTTGTGGATCGCGCACCGGGGGTCACGGTGTTGGATCCAGTGTGGCGGATTCTGAGTCATGTGGGCTGATCGTGGTGCTGGTGGCGGACCCTGTGTCGCGTTGGCATTGGGCAACCCGTCTCGTGATGGGTCCTGGTGGGCGGTGGTGGACGGTGACTGAGGACTGGAGTGGCGTCTGGTCTGGATGGTGGATCGTGGTCCTGCTGGTTGCTGACCATGGACTGTGATTGCAGCGGGACTGCTTGGCATGTCATGTTGGGGTTGTCCTTCGGGATGTCTACCCTCATCAAATAATGCTAGAGACTTTGATTATTGATGATGTTCTCTTACACGTGGCATCTGTTGCACTTCTATCCGTCCTGGGAGAGGGATCCCTCACATGTGGCTCTCTCTGAGGTTTCTACGTATTTTTACCCTGTAAAAGGGTTTTTAGTAGTTTTTCCTTACACTTGTTGAGGGTTAAGGACAGAGGATGTCACACCCTGTTAAAGCCCTATGAGATGAATTGTAATTTGTGAATATGGGCTATACAAATAAAATTTGATTGATTGATTGAAGGATGGCTGGATTAATGGATGGTTGGATGGATCGATGGACAGATGGATGGATGATGGATAAATGCACATATGAATGGATGGATGGATGGCCAAATGGACAGAAAGGACAGATAGATGGATGATGGATAAATGCACATATGAATGGATGGATGGATGGTCAAATGGACAGAAAGATGGATGGATGGATGGATGGATGGGCAGACGGACAGAAGGATAGATGGAAGGATGGCTGGATTAATGGATGGATGGTTGGATGGATGGGTGGTTGGATGGATGGATGATGGATAAATGCACATATGGATGGATGGATGGGTGGTCAAATGGACGGATTAGATGGATGGATGGATGGATGGGTGGTCAAATGGACGGATTAGATGGATGGATGGATGGATGGGTGGTCAAATGGACGGATTAGATGGATGGATGGTTGGATGGATCGATGGACAGATGGATGGATGATGGATAAATGCACATATGAATGGATGGATGGATGGTCAAATGGACAGAAAGATGGATGGATGGATGGATGGATGGATGGATGGATGGATGGATGGATGGATGGATGGATGGATGGTCAGACGGACAGAAGGATAGATGGAAGGATGGCTGGATTAATGGATGGATGGTTGGATGGATGGATGGTTGGATGGATGGATGATGGATAAATGCACATATGGATGGATGGATGGGTGGTCAAATGGACGGATTAGATGGATGGATGGATGGATGGACAGATGTATTGACAACACAAGAGAAGGCGACGTGACAAACATGTTTGTAAACAGTCCATCTACACATTCATCTTCGTCTTCATTTGTTTATATATAGATATTGATGAGAGCAGCTATAGGCCCGACTATTGATTAGTACACAAGATAATTCCGTCAACATCACGGTCCACATGAGACAAACATGTACATGGGATTCACATCACATGGATTTTGGGCAGACACACTTCAAAATATTAGGGAGGGAGACAAATGAGAGAAAGTCTGCACTGGCGACCAGATGAAACAATGTGAAGAGGAAGATAGAGAGAGAGAAGGAGAGGGATGAATGGTAGGAGGTGTAAAGGTGAAGATGTGGATGAGTGCTGTTAGTGAGGAGGGGGGGTGCAGATTGTGTTTGAGAGGGGCGTTTAATCCCCAGAAGCATCGTGACGGCAGCTGCTCCGTACAGATGGGGATGCGGAAACACACACACACACACACACACACAGACACACACACACACACACTCAAACACATGCACTGTGTGTCACTGTGAGGAAAAAGAAAAAACGCTGTCAAATGTTGGACCCGTTTTCCAACACCCTGGAGGATCATGCTAAACATAAGGTAGGGGTGCTGTGGTCGTCTTCCATTATTTCCCACTCTGCCGTGGCCACTGGAGCTGTGTCATCAGCTGATTAATGAACACCACCCTCCTCCTTTCTCTCCGTCTCTCGCAATATGTTACCTGAAGTTTTTTTTTTTTCCCCCTCCGATCTACTTCATGGCGCAGCACAGAAGTCTGAGTCCCCGGACTGTCTGGGGGAGTAAATGTTACGTCTGGTGATCTGTACTGTGTGAAACCTGCAGCAGGGAAACACCAGCTGCTCTCAGCCACACTGGGTTTGAATGCAGACGTAACCTGTGGAGTGATCTGGAGCCGCACACTGACAAACAATTAAAATGAACGAGGCATGCTTTACAATCTTTTTTTATATTTATTTATTGCTTTGATTCTTTTCATGCACAGTTATTTGTTTTCATGTAACATTGTCTTTTCCTTTTATTCTTCTGATTCTTTTTATTTGTATTCACTGATTTTACATGATGCTATTTTCTAGTCACTTTTGTTTCTTTATTGGTGTTATAAGTGTTAATGCCTTTTGTCGTTTTTTTATTAGTTATTATCCTACTGAGTATTACATAAAGGTTTAATCACAGATAATGGATGGATGGATGGATATTTTTATTCTTATTATTGTCATTATTGTTGTTATTGCTTTCATTATTATTAGAAGTGGTATCTTTAGGCCTGAGTGGCCAAGGTTACAGCCCCAAAGGTTTTTGATGAAAAGCTCTTTGCACAACAAAAATAAGAATATTAAAGAGCAATCCTTCTGTTCAGTGGGTCAAGTACATTCTGAACCCTCTGTGTGGTTTCTGCAGGTGAACTACTTTAATCTCCCCGGCACGTGCTCTTGGTATTGTGTGAAAGTGCAAGGGAAGAGAAATAAAAAGAGAGAGAGCATGCGCCCCGGTTACCTGTCATTGTTGGCATCTGGTGGAAGCCAGTAAACTATTTCACCGAGGCAAGATTCGAAGGCTGTGCAAGTGAGAGGCTTTTTCAAAGAGAGAAAGGGGATGAAGGCGAGGAGGCGCAGGTGGAGCTGGAGCAGGTGGAGCAGGTGGAGGGAGAGTTACTGAGCTGCAGCAGCACCAGAGTCAGGACGTCGGACCAGGCTCAGGCTGGTGAGGAAGAGGGAAAGAGTTAGTTACCTCTCATGGAACTGGATTTATGCTCAGTTAATTAATTACTAGCTAAGTTATTAAATGATCAACCAATCTAGATGAAAGGAAATATAGAGAAATTTAGGGGACTGATATCTAAGAGTGTTTGAAAGTTTGACGGAATATAAGCGGGCTGCAGATAGAGGTAGGATTTCTATAAAATGCAATTCAGGTGTTTATTTATATTATTTCATGCTGTGAAAGCTTACACAGCTGACTAGGGTCTCCAGATTCTAACAGCGCCTCTAATTCGGGTTATATATTCACCATGCTCAGGGTTTGGTTTGGGGTTTTTAAACAAACAAAACTGATTCTATATTGAAAGTGGTTTCAGTATATATAGAAAAAAAAACTGGAATAAATAAAAAGATGCAGGCACTTTCATAATAGACGTTGGAATTAGACTTGTCATTTGTCTCTGTATGACTTTACATTTCATTATCAAGCTGCTATTTTTATGGAGAATACCATGGAAGAGTTTGATTAACCCATCATATAAATTGAGCAGCTATGACCATGATTCATCGCAGACATTGAAAAAGGTTTAATTATATTTGAGATGCCTTATATATTGGATATTAGGCCAATCTGAACCACAAGGGCCCCAAAGTGGATTCTCTGTGATGGAGCAACCTACAAACAACTTTCTTTTCAAGTCTCCTTGAGGTGTACGGATACTGAGAAGATGGATTATGAGTTAAGTCTCAGATAATGCTAGTAAACTATGCGAGGACGTTTGAGTGCTCAAATATTGGGGTGGCAACCTCATCACGACAACTGGACACACAAAAAGATCCATTCTCAACTATCCCAGTCCTATTGCAAGTAACAGTAAATTGTGAAGTGACATGGTGTGTGTTGTGTCCCAGGGTGAAGAGTATATGGGAGATTCAGACTTAAAGGCAGGAATGTGCAGCGGCCTGAGGAAGAACCTCTGGAGCTCTTGTTATACGTACGTGTGAGTTATCTGGAACATTTCAGCTCCGGTAGTAACAGTGACACCGTTGTCCCTCTGCCCCGGCGCCAGGAACGCTGCTGAATCAGGAACAACATCAACTGTTATAGAATCAGAGAAACAACATTATAAAAACACACTGGGAAAAACCACCAAACCTTGTTCAGTCTTACGTAATTCACCACATTTAACCCCGATGCTTTTGTTTTTCAGCTTTTGGGACCATTACCGTGTTAATCTATCATCGCTCGTTCCATTTGAAGGTGAAGGATTTATTGTCGGCTGAGACGTGGAGGTGAGGTCACGGCGTATCGGAGTGGCGTGCTGTGCGACAATGGCCATTGTTCCTGGGGCCGACAGGAAGTGTCTGCGTGGGACTTCCTGCGACTGATAGAGTACCTCTGGAGGGCCGAGAGGTGTGTGTTTGGCTGATGATTAAAACTTTTGTTTCTTTAGTTGATGTCACCAATCTGGTTTTGTCTCTGACGCGTCCAAGTTGCTTTTCTGCAAAATGGTGTCAGTTCTGTCCTCTTTAATTCAAAATAGACTGTGGATATAAAGACTGATTTTAACAATTAAAGATGAAAAAGAGGGATAAGCGGCTCACAGGATTGATGGCGGTCTTCACCTTATGTTTGAGTGCTGAGGAAGTTCATTATGCTGGTAGTCATTCCAACTAAATGAACTGTTTATTGCAACAGATCATAGTTAGTGTTTGGCGTCTACGCTCCGATATGATTACATAGATATAATGGGAGTGATGTGCAAATATTTACACCCCCTCTCTCGGAGCCTGCAGGTGGATGCTGGGGCTGTGGAGGGGCTGAACCAACCTGACGCAGCAGCAGCAGGGGACAAGCAGAGGGATGATGGGACATTTTTTTTTTGAGTAAATAGACCGGCAAATTGGGAGATCAGTATTACAGCGGCAGCCAAATTAATGAAAATGAACAGGTTCATTTATTTTCCCCCGTTCAAACTAAATTTCCCATTCCACTTTATTTCAAAGTCAACTAGGTAGACACAGTCCTGGTAATGACAACAGAATGTATATATGTAATGCAAACTTTCTTTGTGCGTTTGCTAATATACCACGTGCAACCAAATGTAAACAATGAAACAAAGACATAAACCTTGTTCCAGGTTTTTTCGGGTTTTTCAAAATCAAGATCTAACTGAGAAGAGTTGATGTGATTGTGATCCGGTCCACGAGTCCCCTTCACTTTCTAAAGTCCCCCAAACATCACAGAAGGGCTTCGTTCTGCAGGAGAAATACAATCTGCTTGCACCAAACTAAATTGCCACTTAACAGCTACAATATCACAGTGTTTGATACGTTCCTGCCGGACAATGGGGCCTTCCGCTTCCCTTTCTCTCTCGCTATCTCCCTCCCTGCAAAATTATGAGCACAATCAATTTTGATAATGCTAGGGAGCAGCGGTATCTGGGGGGGGAAATAACCATCTTGATTATTCCTTCTCGCTGAGAATTCTTTCTTTCTTGCTATTCTGTACTTTCCTTGCCTTGCAAGGTAATGGCAACAATTTTCTCTTTTCAGTCTCACTCGAGGCCTCTTTCTCTCACTCATTGGTGAAATGCGGAGCCGTTGTTTTTTTTCCCCCCTCCCCTGTCTCTTGGTGCAATGCTGAAAGCCTTTTGACCCACAAAGTAGGGTTTTGTTGACAGATTGATGCTTTCACACAGTGACATTAGCTGAATCGCCGGTGCTCAGGGGCCCGCGGTGCCACTCTGGAGCAAATGCCCTGGAATTTTCTCAAATAATCCCCCTGTGTACCTGCCTGTGTGTGGCAGGGCGCTGAATGGAAATGGAAAGCATCTATCTTTATATCTGTCTGTCAGTCTGTCGGGGCCACCTTTTACTAATCGTTATCTTTATGGAGGGGGATGTAGGGACGGCGGCGCACCTTTGACGCGAGCAGCAGAACGGAGACAGGGATGAATACAGGGGCGGAGAAGGGCAGGGGCAGGAGACGGGAGATTTTGTGATGACAGCTGTTTT